>NC_058131.1:575150766-575186407 GCF_016433145.1 Gracilinanus agilis
CTCTCTCTCTCTCTTTCTCTCTCTCTCTCTCTCTTTCTCTCTCTCTCTCTCTCTCTCTCTCTCTCTCTCTCTCTCTCTCTCTCTCCATCCATCCATCTATCTATCTATGTATCTATCTAGTTTGTGTAGTAGTTGCTTAATAAATGTTGACTCCAAAATTTACAGTCTTAGAGTTTTCAAAAAAAAAAAAAAAGGTTAAAGACTTGCCCAGAGTCACACAACAAATATATCGCAGGAGTCTCGATTTAAACCCAGGTATTGCTGGATTTGGGTCCAACTCTATCTACCATATCATGCTGCCTCTCACAAAATAAAAACAAGGTAAATTCTAGTAGAGAAGGCATCAAGAGCTGGAGAAAATTAGGAAAGGATTCACATATAAGATGGTTCTTGAGCTAAGTTTTGAAGGAAATAAGCCATCCTAAAAGAGAGATATTCCTCTTCATCTTTTAAAACTTAAAAGTCTCAGACACTTCCTAGTTATGTAATCCTGGGACAAATCACTTAACACTGGTTACCTAGCCCTTGCCATTCTTCAGTCTTAGAACTGATACTAAGATAGAAGGGAAGGGTTTAAAAAAAAAAAAACAACTTAATGGTGAAAGACAAACTCAAAGGACCCATAATGAAAAATGCTATATACCACCAGGGAGAGAATTGTTGAACTCTGAGTGCAGATGAAAGCATACTTTGAAATTTTTTATTTTTCTTGTTGTGTGTATGTATATGTGTGTACATTTTGACACATCATATATGTAAGTGATATTTTGCTTACCTTCTCAAGTGGTGAAGAATGAGGGGGAAGGAGAGAATATTGAACTCAAAATTTTAAAAATGATTAAAATTTTTTCTAAAATAAAAAGACAATAGTGAGAATTTGGAACTGAAAATAAAACAGAATTGAATTTTTAAAAAAATTAGCGGGTACCAGTGTAGCATTTGGGCTATCTATTATCCCTTACTTTTGCTTCTTGGACAAGGAATTCCATGGAGATATCAATGTCCTCTATTTGAAAATTCATTGTCCTGGTTATCTCAAATTCTAGAATACCAAAGATCTTTTCAGTGAGCTCCACAGCTATTCCAGAGATCAATCAAACAAATGGCAAAGGAAAAACCAAATGAATGAAAAGTGTTCAATGCCCAGGTTTTGACATATTATTGGATGGGTAGATCACTGGGTTAGTACAAGATACATACATATTGTATGGACTATAGATGGATAAGAATTAGGTTCAGAATTTAACAGATGAAAACATGTTGAATTGCATTTGGAAAATCATATAGTGCCTTCAATGATCCTTAAAGTGTGCTCTAACACACAAACCCATATTTTTAATATGAATATTCCCCTGGTAGTTCTGGAACATCATAATCTCTGAAGAACCAAAATTGGGATGCTCAGAAGGCAAAGAAGAACTTGCAGGGTAGACATTAGTAGCATCTCATCCTTGAAGAAACCTCATAAAAGTTTATCCCCTTAGCCTGCATTCAAGATTTGGAAATAGAAGTAGATAAATTTAGTTGGAAAGATGGTGGTTGAGATATATCTAGAGTTCTCATACCTCAGAAACCTCCTGGTTTTCTGTAAGGTTCTTTCCATCTCTAAGCATGAAAGCTCGAATGCTATAGGGAAGCAAACTTAAAGCAAAGGAATGGATGCTGAAAGAGGATATGAAAGGTATTAAAAAATTAACTTGACCTCAGAGATTTGCCAAGGGTAGACCCTGTGTCTCTCATTGATAAGAAACCTGGGTTTATTTTATTGCTTGAAATATTTAAATTATGTAACTGGCCAATCCCAGTCACTTTGGAAAAGAAAAATTTCCAGAGTATGTGTGTGTGTATCTGTGTGTCTCTATGTGTGTGTCTATGTGTTTGTGTGTGTGTGTGTGTGTGTGTGTGTGTATGGATGTGACTTTGGTGAATAAAAAAAAGGCAGGTTACACCTTTCAAAACTGATACTAGCTTCCTCTCATTTTCTATTTCCACTATTTTTAGCAACCTTCTATTTGCCTGTTAACTCTTCCCCATATTTTTTAGCCTCTACCTTGATATTTATTCCTGTGCCCACTTCAGTCTGCAAAATACAGAAAGTTTCAAACTTTCTTCTTCATATTATTTTGATCTTCTTACAGGAACAGATTTTGGTTCAAAGGGCATTTGGGAATTTCTAGATTCTCTGCTCTTGGTTAGGGATAAGTAAAATTTCAATTAAAAAATAAAACGTTAATCCAATTCAATTTTGCCAGATAGGAATTTATTAAAATTCTAATATCAAGGTGATCTAATGGGTTATTACCATGAGAATCCTTCAGCCATCTCTACCTTGTACTTTTACTTTTGCTTATGTTTTATTCTCAACTAGAAGTGGGGAAGTATACTTATAGCAGGAATTCAATAAAGACAGATTTGGTAATAGTTATGTTCAGGAAATCCAGGCTCAGCTTCCAAACCTTCATTTGCAGTGGGTTCTCCCCCTTGGAGGTCTTTAAGCTGAGGCTGAGTTGGATACATTATCATGGAGATTTCTTTTTGGTTAAAGATTGGACATCAAGGTTCCTTCTAAATAAAACTGTGGTCTCATAGTTTGCTTTTTTTCATCTCTAATTCCCAGGTTTAAAATTTCAATCCCAGTTGATGAATAGGCTAGTCTGACAACCCCAGTTAAGTGGGGCCATTGTGATGAAACCAGACTTAACAAAATCATCAAAATTCTTTGAAAAAGTCTCTTTTTGTTGTAGGTGGGGGGTGGGGGTGGGGGTAGAAGGATGTTTAGGTTAAGACTGAAATTGTTAATTTTGTTTTAGTAGGTGACTTTCACAGATATTTGGGATGTTTCCTCTAGGAGGTAGGTTGGGGAGACCATTTCAAATAAGAAATTTATAAGGTTTGTGTGGTAGTGGCTGAAGGGACTGACTCTTCCAGGTCCAAAAATCTGGTATATCTCTTTCTCATTTACCCTTTCTGAAAGATCAGTTGGTGTTTAGTAAGAAGGGAGGCTCTTAATTAGTCTCATACAGAGATACTACTGCTATATTTCTAGATAGTTTCAAGGGCAAAAGAGGTTGGCATTTTAAAAAATGGATAATTGTTAGAAATTGAGGTGGTTCTTCCTCCCCCCTCATTTTCAGCTACTTGGGTCACTTTTTAAAATTAGATTTTATTTAAAAAAATTATTAAGTATTTTTTCTCCCTTCTAATTCACATATGTGTTTTGGTGGGGTGGGGTGGGGAAAAAAAGCAAAACTCTTGTAACAAATAAACAGACAAGTCAAACAAATTCCCATACAGGTTATGTCTAAAAAATGTGAATCCTCTGGATAATATCATTGATTTTCTAGAACAATGGTTGATCACTGTTAATTATAGCTCTTAAGTTTTTCAAAATTGTTAATTTTTATAATGTTATTATGTAGTATAAATTGTTCTCCTGGTTCTGGTTACTTTACTCTGTATCAAGTTCAAGCTAGTCTTCCCAGGTTTCTCTGAAAACCATCTCAGTTAATTTCTTATACCACGATAATATTCTATTACTATACTCTGATCATTCCTCAACTGATGGCTACCTCCCTTCACCCCCCACCCCTGGTCGTGAATTCTTTTCCACTACAAAAAGAGCTGCTATAAGCATTTTTGTACATATAGAATTTCTCTTTTGGGTATAGGCCTAGTAGTGGTATTGTTGGGTCAAAGGATATACAAAGTTTGATAACTTTTAGGATGAATACTTGAGTCATTCTCAGAAGACTATTCTCTATGATAATTAGGGAATTGATGTATATAATAACCTTTATTTTCCCTTATGGTTACAGCCTCTGTGTTATCTGAAATCAGTCTCGATTTTACTAAGGCTGCATTATAAAGAAGATTCCTTGACTTTAAAGGAGTATTTTCAGGCTGCTGGTTTTCCTGTATAATTCAAGAGGGGTTTGGTATCCTCCTCCTTTCTCTTTCTCTGGAAAAGATCTGAGTTAGTTGGGGGGGAGGGGGAAGCATAGTCAGATGAATGGCTATCTATCTCTGGACCTTTGGGGTTCTTGAATAATGTCATCCCAGACTAGACAAAAAAAAATTTTTAAGCTCTTTATTGGTTTTAGAATAACTTGTAGTAGGAATGCTTTAATGATTATTTAACCTGAATTTAAAGAAGCTTGAAAGTTTTAAACCTGAGAAAGGATGGAAATAGGTGGGAAAAAAAGATGGCTTCCAGGCACAGAGATTCATTCATTTCCTACCAGACATCCAGACCTTAAAATTCAGAATAGCTTTCACGGAAGGAATGAATGAATGAATGAAAAAGCATTTATTAAGTACTGAATACATGCCAGGCACTGTATTAATTACTCAGAATACAAACATATTGCAAGATATTCCCCATCTTCAAGGAGAAAAGACTACAGTATGCTGAAATGATAGGCAGGGAAAAATGCATTTTGGATAGGAAATTTAAAGGAAGCAAAAACTGGAATCATAGGGAAAATGGTTGACAAGTTCTTTCTAGGAATGATAGTATTGATTTGATTACTGTTCTTGGAATGGGGCAACCAGGTAGTTCAATAGATACAGTGCCAGATGTGGAGTTGGGATGTTTGGGGTTCAAATCTGGACTCAGATACTTCCTGGCTGCGTAACTCTGGACTTAACTCCAGTTGCCCAGCCCTTTCTGTTCTTCTGCTTTTGGAACCAAGATTCTAAGATGGAAGATTAAGAGAAAGAAAGAAAAAGAAAGGAAGAAAGAGATAGAGGAAACAGAGACAAAGAGAAAGAAAAAGAGAAAAGAAAAAGAAAAAAGAGAAAGAAGGAAAGAGAAAGGAGAAAGAAAAAAGAAAGAAAGAGGAAGGAGAGGTAATAGGGAATGAATCTCTAAAAGGGAAATGAAAAAGATCTGACTTGTTAGATTAAGAGTGGAATCCTAGGATTCATGGTTGGTAGGAACATTTGAGGTCATTTAATTCCATTTTTATACTGAAGGAAACTTACACTCACTGAGGTCAAGTGATTTGCCAAGGTTATAGAAATAGTAGCTATGCTAGACTCTATCTGGGTCGTTTTACTCCAAATCCTTTACTCTTTCCATGGTCTCATATTCTAAAACATTCCTTATGGCAGCTTGTTTTTGATACAGTAGAAGAAAACAGAGGTTGTGTTGAATTTCTAGTTTCTCATTAATTGTGCTGTAGATCTCCTTCACAAAGAATGTAGAGAGGAAGTCAAAATACTATCAAAAATAAATCCTATTCTTTGGGTCAGAACCGTAGGTTAGGAAACAAAGGTCTTGTGTTAATTATCCAGTGTGGGTGTTGGTTTCAGGACCTCTCTGGGTATTTGTCTGCTCTTACATGTAATGAGAAATTATTCTGACCTTGTATATATTCAGTTTTTTCTAGTCCTGTTATTAACACGCTATTCAGACTGTTTAAATTCATATCTAAACTATTTCAATAGCTTCTCTTAAGATTTTGTTGTTTTTTTTTAAACCCTTACTTCCTTTCTTAGGATGGGTACCAAATATTGATCCTAAGGCAGAAGAACAGTAAGGGATAGGCAACTGGGGTTAAGACTTGCCCAGGATTACACAGACAGGAGGTGAGAAATTATTCTGACCTTGTATATATTCAGTTTTTTCTAGTCCCGTTATTAATACCCTGGTTAGACTGTTTAAATTCATATCTAAACTATTTCAATAGCTTCTCTTAAGTTTTTTTTTTAAACCCTTACTTCCTTTCTTAGGATGGTACCAAATTCTAAGGCAGAAGAACAATAAGGGCTAGGCAATTGGGGTTAAGTGATTTGCCCAGGATCACACAGATAGGAGGTATCTGAGGCCAGATTTGAACCCTGGACTTCCTGTCTCCAGGCCTGGATTGTATTTGATTTTGGAGGCAAAAGGGAGCCAACTGGAGTTTTCTGAGGCAGGGAGTGAGATCATCAGAGCTGAGCTTTAAGAATACCACTTTATGGCAGTGAATGGGAGAAGAGAGAGTTTGAGAAAGAGATCCCAACCAGGAGGCAATTGTAATATAGTCAAAGCTAAATGATGATAAATGATCAATTTGGTCCTAAATTAGGGTGGTTATAGTGAATGGGGAGAAAGGACTCAGATGCGAGAGAAGCTAATGTATAATCAGCAAGATTTGGCGACTGATGTGGGATGAGGGAGATCGAGGAGCTGAGGATAACTGTGAGGTAGTTGTTCAGTCATTTCAGTGGTGTTCAGCTCTTAGTAACCCCATCAGGGTTTTGTTGGCAAAGATACTAGAGTGGTTTGCCATTTCCTTCTCCAGCTCATTTTGCAAACAAAGTTAAATGTCTTGTTCAGGGTCACACAGCTGGTCAGTGTTTGAGGCAGGGTTTGGATTTAGGAAGCGGGGTCTATCCACTGCATCACCTAGATGCTCCTTTCTTCTTCTTTTTTTTTTTTTAAACCCTTAACTTCTGTGTATTGGCTCCAAGGCAGAAGAGTGGTAAGGGTGGGCAATGGGGGTCAAGTGACTTGCCCAGGGTCACACAGCTGGGAAGTGGCTGAGGCCGGGTTTGAACTTAGGACCTCCTGTCTCTAGGCCTGACTCTCCATCCACTGAGCTACCCAGCTGCCCCCCTAGCTCCTCCTTTCATCAGATCCTGGAGGGCGAAACATGCATGATGGCACAGTTAAGGAGACCAAGGGCCTTTTAGGCAATTAAGAGGAAAACCAAGAGAACAAGCCTCACAAAAACCCAGAGAGGAGAAAGTATGTAGGAGGAGAAGCGAGTCACTTAAGTTTCCATGGCTCTACTTTCCTCATCTGCAAAATCAGGTGGTTAGATCAGATGATGATTCTTTATTTTGAAACAATAAATTATCTTGACATTCAATAAATAATAAACAAAGCACCTACTATGTGCCAGGCACTGTGCTAAACATTTTATTTTTATTAATTTTTTTGTTTTAACTTTAGCCTTGTTTATTTATTTTAATAATATTTTCTCATGTTTTATGTTTTCTCCCTCCTCTCTTTCATCCCCCCTCCCAGAGCTGACAAGCAATTCACTAGGTTATACATTATCACTCAAACCTCTTTTCATATTATTCATTTTTGTAATAATCTTTTAAAACCTAAACCCCAAATCCTACCCATATAAACAAGTGGTAAATCATATGCTTTTCTTCTATTTCTGCTCCCACAGTTCTTTCTCTGGATGTGAATAGCATTCTTTCTCATAAGTCCCTCAGGATTGTCCTGGATCATTGCATTGCTATTAATTGTGCTAAGTTTACAAAGATCATTTTATTTGTTCCTCAAAATAACTCATTTAAGATCTTTCCTAACCTTGCCTCAGTCTATCTTCCAGCCCTCCATCCCCATTCTTTACTAATAAGAATTATCCTGCCCCCATTGACTGGTCCATTTACTTTCCTGTAAACATATTGCAGTAGCATCTCTTTAGGCCTTTGTTTATGTGGTTCCTCTCATAATGTTGAAGCATCCCCCCTTTTCTTTCTTCTTCAACCTATCAAAATCAATTAAGATTGAATTCAAATCCTAAACTCTCTAGAGAATACACTGTGATCATGCTGGCTGTAGTGACAGCTACTTCCTCTGAATTCTGCTATACTTATATTCTGCATTCCTCATTTTGCACTTAGTATGTACTCATATATTTCAAGTTTATTATAAAAGCAGGTCCAGTAGTAGCAAAAGTGGGTGTTGGGAAGACCTGAGTTCAAATTCCCCTTCTAAAAATTAGTAGTTGTAATCTTGGATAAGTCTATTAATTTCCTTATACTTTTCAAGTTTCGCTACCTTTTGCTTCAGTTGTTTTTCATTCATCTGTTTATGACCCCATCTGGGGTTTTCTTGGCAAGGAAACTTGAGTGGTTTGTTATTTTCTTCTCCAGCTCATTTTATAGATGAGGAAACTGAGACCATACATATGTATATGTTATGTATTTATTTGCATACATACACTCATATATATTAATAAAAAGGGATGGGAACTTTGATCTTTTTGGCATAGTAAGCTCTTGGGGGAGGAAGCTCCCTCTATGCCAGCTGACACTTTCTTTATAACTTGTCCTCTTAGTTTCCTAGAAAATAGGTATCAAATGAGAGCCCTGCATGCAGAATACCACAGTCCTGAGTAGGGCAAAATAAGGTTAGAATATTATTAGGATCCAAGACAATTTTGAAGGACTTTTGATGAAAAATGCTATCTACTTTCAGAGAAAATGTTGATGGAGTCTTAATGCAGATTGAGGCATATTTTTTTAAACTTTATTATTCTTGTTTTTATTGATTTGCATTTTCTTTTGCAAATGGCTAAAATATAGAAATGTTTTGCATGATTGAACATATATAATCTATATCTAGTTACATACTTTTTCATGGAGAGGAGAGGGGAGGAGAGAATTGAGGCTCAGAATTTTTTAAATTAAATTAAACACTTTTTTTTCATATAGTTGAGGAAAAAGATAAAGTGTGAAAAAATTAGGAAATATTTAGTAAAATAAAAATATGATAAAACATAGATAATATTAATATGTGTTTTTCTAAGTCAATATATCCTTTCAGGAATCCCTTTGTACAGTTTAGTGGCCTCTGTTTCTATTTAAGTTTGACACCACCAGTCTAGAATACTGAGACATTGAGTTACTTGCCCAGGGTCACCATAGCCAATGTGGGTCAGAATCAAGACTTGATCCCATGTCTTTTTGGCTTAGAAGCTAATGCTTTATATGCTACTCCTTGTTGCTTCTGTATACATAGATACACACACACACACACACACACATAAACTGTGTAATTTTAAAAAATTCAATTTTATTTTATTTTCAGTTCCAAATTCTCTCACTCCTACCTCCTCCTCCCCCACCCATTAAGAAAGGAAGAAAAACAAAACCTGTTATAAACATTTAGTCAAGCAAAATAAATTCCTGCATTAACCTAAAAACCCAGAATATATTTCAGTCTGCACTCCAAGCCCATTACCTCTCTACCTAGAGGTGGATAGTGTGATTGGTCAATTATATTGATCAGAGTTCTGAAGTCTTTCAAAGTTTTGTCTTTATTGTTATTATATAAATTGTTCTCTTGGTTTTGCTCACTTCACTTTGGATCAATTCATACAAGTCTTAGCAGGTTTTTCTTCATCATTTTTTATAGCACATTCATATACTATTACTTATTTAGCCATTACCCTCTCAATTTCCAGTTCTTTACTAACATAAAAAGAGTGGCTTTATATTAGGGTATGTGTATGCATGTATGGCTACACCCCAATATTTACATATGTACACATACATGTATGTATAGTTACATATATGTAGCTATATATATGTAGTTATATATATATGCATGTAGGTAAAATGGTTTTGCTGGATCAAAGGGTATGTACAGTTTAAAAGCTTTTTGGGCATTGTTCTAAATTGCTTTCCAGAATGGCTGGACTAGTCAACAGTTCTATCAACAGTGCTTTAATCTCCCTGTTTTTCCATAGCCTGTTCAGAAATTGTCATTTTCCTTTTTTGTCAATTTTGCCAATCGGAGAAGTGTGTGATATTACCTTAGAGTTCTTTCAATTTGCACTTTTCTAAATTATTAGTGATTTAGGACATTTTTATATGACTATCGACAGCCTGGATTTCTTTTTCTGAAAACTGCTTAATCTTATCATTTGGCTATTTATCAGTTGAGGAATGTCTCATTTTTATAAATTTGACTCAGTTCCTTTCATATCTTAGAAATGACTTTTCCTCTTTGCCCTTCTTTAAGAGTTTCTTTTGACTAATTCCTTATTTAATCTACTCTCCCTCTTATTCCCCAGGAAGATTCCACAAAGTGTTGGACTGGCCTGAACAACAACAGATAATTGCTTCAACTCTAATGGATTTTGTGAAAGTGCTTTGTAAATCAAAATAAGGTGTTACATAAGTGTAAGGTATTATTTCTATTGGATTTCAAACCTCCAGACACTGGTGCCCTCACCCATGGACTCAGTGTTTGTTGTTTGTTCAGCTGTGTCTGACTATGACCCCCATTTGGGGTGTTCTTGGCAAAGATACTAAAGTGGTTTGCCATTTCATTCTTTAGCTCATTTTATGGTTTAGGAAACTGAGGCCAACAGGGTTAAGTGACTTGCCCAGGGTCACACAGTAAATTTCTGAGCCTCAATTGGAATTTAGGTCTTCCTGACTCTATCTACTTCACCACCTTGCTGCTAGGCTCACTGACCTGTACATAATAAAATAGTCAAAGATATTTGTTGAATGAATGATGGACTGGGTAGATAGGTAAGTAAAATGGCATTTACCTTGTTGATTGAGAAAAAAAAAGTGAAGAGAAAGGAAAGTGGAAGCAACACTGGAGAGAAAATGTTATGATTACAGGATGCAAGACCTTTAAATAGTGACTTGCTAAGTACACCGTAATAGAAAAGAATTCAGAGAAGGAGCAGGCCCTGTTCATAAGGTTCTGACTTCCTTTTGCCTACAATGCATGACCAGTTAGAATTAGGTCAACTAAACACTTGAATGTTGTTGAACTTGACCAACCACAGGTTTCTAGCCCTGTGAGAAAGCAGATAGAGTTCAAAAGGCTGTGTGAGCATGTTTGAGATAAAGAGGTGTGGCTCTAGACGGTTCTGGAGAGCTGACAACTTTTTTCTGCTAGAGAGCAAAACACGTGTGCTCTTGGTTTAGTCTGAAGCATTGCACTGGGGTTAATGGCCCCGAGTCTAGCTCCTGGGAGTATTCCCTAGTTCAGATAAAATCTAGTAAAGCAGGTGGTTTATTGGTTCTTCCGGCCTGCTCTCCCCCCAATTAATGAAGATATAGAGACAGAAAGTGGTTTGCTGCCCACGATGGTTGAATTGGGAAATATCTACTCATTTGGCACATTGTAATATCCATGACTATGCAATTTTAAGGCAATTGTGATTTATTGGTGGTTGGGAAGCATTTTGTTTTTTCTTGGTGAGTTAGGAAAAGTGAGACGAGGTCTCCTTGGTGGCAGATGGAGTGTGCTAATGCTAGCAGCTTCCCAAAGGAAGACAAAGAACAAGGTGGGTGTGTTAGGCATGCAGTGTGAACTTGGCATTCTGTTTTTTTTTTTTTTCTTCTCCTCCTCCTCTTTCCAATTAATTACATTTCCATTCACCCTTCTACCTCCTGCCTTTCTCCTAGGCTTCCACCTCCTTTCCCTCCCTCCCCTCCCCATCTGGACCCCAAGTGATGGGGTGGGGGGAGGGGAAAGGGGAGGCGAGAGAGGGCTCCAGGCTGCGCGAGAGTTCCGCCCAAGTCCCGCGAGACTTGCCCGCCGCTTCTTACGTCTTTCCTTTTGACAAGTCGCCGCTGCTGCAGCAAAAATAAAGGACGCGGCCGCCGGTGCCGCTGCCGCCTAGGAGCCCGAGTCGGAACCGGGGCCGGAGCTGGTGTCCGCTCCTTCCACTCAGCCTGGCCAACTAGCTCCTGGAGCTGTTCACGGTAACGCCACCTCTCTCTTCTTGACTTTCTCTGCCTGCCTCCCGCGCGTTCGGGAAGAGCTGACCAGGGCTGTGCCGGTCCCGTCCCCGTCGCTGCCGCTGGCGGCTGTCCCCTGTGGGTGGGGAGTCTGTGACTAGGGGGCGAGGCCCAAGGGGGTTCCTCCCTGGGCCCGGGAGCAGCTTCCCGGACCCTCTCTGCCTCCATCCCCCCCCACCTCCTTTTCTTCTTTTTCTTCTTCCCGGGGCCGTTCGGAAGCCGTGTTTGACCCCGAAGCTTCCCGGGTTAACTGGCGAGGAGACCTCATCCTTCTCCATTTCGCCTCCCCTCTTGAAGCGAGGGGGGTCGCGCCTCTGATCCTCCCCCTCCTTTTTCCCTTCCCCTCCCCACCCTCTCCCTTTATCCGCTAACGAGCGCCCCTCCCCCCGCCCCCAGGTCCTTGGGGAGCCAGAGGAGCTGGAGGGCGGTGGCCCGACCCTCTCCCCCGGGGCTGATGCTGGGGTGTGGATGGGGGAGAGGGAGCACCTCGATCCGCCCCGGCTCCCGCTTTTGTGGGGTGGTGAGTTCTAGAAGGAGTTTGGGATAACGTGTGTCTTACCTGCCTTCGGGCTTTGCTTATTTAACTGGGTAAAACCAACCCACCCTCCCCACTATAAATTTTTTTTTTCTTTTAATAATGCCCCTCCAACTAGTAGGTGAAGTTAAACGCAGTGCCTAAACTAGGAGGTTATCGTAAATTTAGAAGTGGAAGGCTAGTCCAGCGTGATGATGGTGCTGTTGATAACCGAGTCCCGAGGAATATGTAGATAGTGCATTTATGGGTGGGAGGTGGTTTAGACATGGGGGCTAGGCTACAGGTGCACTTTTTTCCTCCCTTGAGGTTATGTAAACGACAGTCTATTCGTTCTAAAAGATATCTGAAACTTAGGAAAACCATAAAAAAAGATGGCCCTTTTTAAATTGACATTACAAGGTCCTCTGTTTGATATTTTGCCGTTTAAATATTTGCCGAAAATACCACCACCACCACCCTCTTTTTTTAAATGTTGATAGAGAGAGACTTACTATTTCTGGTTAAAATTGTGTTTGCTTGTTCACCATCATGACTGAGCTCTCTTTTCTCACTACCACTTTTCTTTAATTTCTAAACCTCTGTTCCTCCTCCCCTCCCCCCATTGATTCTTGGCTATATGGTTTTTTAAAGTAATTTTTTTCTATTCTGTATTTGGATCCAGAATATAAAAGGGTTTTGTTTCCTAATTCCATCTCTGGTATTGAAAATAAATGGTGCTTTTTAAAATCTAAGGAACTCTTTAATTGATTATGCATAAAGACGAAACCCACCTTTTTATCTCAAGAGTTTTTACAAAATTGATTACCAGTGAATATTTCTGGACCCCAAAGTATTATGCTGTATTGTTAGTTTAGAAATGTTTTTAGGGGCTTGGTGGGGGAATAGAAGAAGGAAATGGATGTGACAGTACATGTATGTCTGATTAATACACAGGGTTTACTGCTATATACAAATATTGGGATTTAAAATATAAGGCCAAAAAAATTTGATGTAGTATTTCCCCAATCACATGATAGTTATTTCATGTTGGAATAAGTTTCCTAGAGAGGTTAGGCATGTGGATATAAAAAAAATTTTTTTTGGAGTGATTTTTAATGTCTTCAGTAGCTTAATTAAATGACCTCCTAAGGCCCTTGAGATGTTTTGATTTTTGTGCATCTTATGATTATCATTGCTTTGCCTCTTAAGTCTCCAGGTATGCTATTTGCATAAGATGAATGTAAACCATTTATTTCTACCTAGTTATGCATCTATTTGATGTCCACATAATTCTGGTTTGTAGAAGAGTATAGACACATATAAAAGTAGTAATCAAATATATACATTTCTCTTTAAAATTGAATTGGAGAAAACCTTAGAAAATACAGTATAGATTTTGTTAATTTGAGGTAGGAAATGTTTCATTTTAGTGGCAAATTAAAATTACATTATTCTAACCAATTTTTTAGACTACCAGACAACTCAATGTAAAAAAAAAGTTATTAAAAATATCCCCAAATTTAAGTGTTTGAGACTTACAATGTCAGGAAAACTTGGAATGTTATTGTGGTGGGGAACAATTTAGTGTTAGGATAAAAAATCCATAGTAGCAGACACTTCAGTTGTAATATGTACTAAACTTACATAGTTCTATAACTACAGTCTAATTGGGAAGAAAATTCTCCATAATCATGTTTAGTTTCCTTAAGAGAACTTTGATAGTAAGTAAAGGCAAAATGCTAGTCTGCATCAATGAAGAGTTTTTCCACATTGGGACTTTTACTTTACTGATGAGATCTGCTAACAAAATAATTTGAGACTTTATTTGCTCTATTAATGAAAAATTAGGTGATTTGTTGTTCTTGCATTTCTTATATTTCCTGTTATATGTTAACATTAGAATTTAGAAAACCTATTCTTGGGTCCCTTGAAGTACCAAGAACTTAAAATTCCAGATAAGATCTCTCATTCTACTTTTATATTTTTCTTTGTTCAGATAATTGATTAGAAAACCTGCTGCTGTGTAATAAACGAAATGATTGTAGGTTCCTGCTGTTATTGTTATGTTCTTTTATTATAGAAAGAAAAAATTCAAACTTCATTTACTAACAATGTCCTAATACATATGGGTTATATGTTCAGTGAAAATGATCAATGAAATATGAATGTAGTTTGCTGACTAATTGTGGTTATTCATTCAATATCCATTAAAGTTCAACAAGACTATAACAGTGATTGAAAATTCTTATGCTTTAAAAAAATACTTACCGAGGTTAACCTAGGAAGACTTAAAATTGTTTGTAAAACCATATTCTTGTGGTTTGCATTCTGTCTGTTGCTGTATTTGTGCTTGGCACCATATGAATTATAACTTGTATATTCAGAACCCATCAAATTTCCATGAAAGACAGAAAGCAATGTTATTGAAGATGGAAATTTAAGTGCTCAAAGTTTTGGATCCAGAAAATTATTCCACCACATTTTAGTGGCAGATTGAAACAACTCCAACATAACAAATGATTCCATTTGATAATGTGGCGTAGCAGAAATAATACAGTATAATGTTTGAGGTCTTACTCTTCTACCTTTTATTAGCTGTGTGACTTTGCCTCGTTGATAAAATGAGGTGATAATTCTTACCTGCTTGAAGACATAGGAAGTGATCTTTTGAATCATTAATTGTATGATAACTCTTTTATCAGTATAACTTAGAACCATATAATTATATAATTTTAGGCCTGAAAAGGGACTGATACTTTGAAGTTTTATTTCCCAACCTTTGGGGTTGTGAGGATGAATCCATATATATGAATAAAAATCTTGAACAAATTTAAATTGCTCTTTTTTCTTCAGATATATTGCTACTTTTGTGATCAATAAAACGCAAATTCATCTAAAAGCATTATTTAATTTATAACTTGTCATTATGCACTTTTTCAGTCACCAGATGCTAATATTATATAGTTCCTCTTCAGTGGATCTGACAAATTTCTTACTTTAAAAGGAGTCCTCATAATTGAAAAAGATCAGAAGACACTAAATTAGTTCTCTACAACCCAAGTTTCTTTGAGAAAAGGTGCTTTTGAAAGATGAATATGGCAGTGTTGTTAAGGAACAAATTCTTCTTAAAGGTAGATAGATGCTAGACATGCTATCTGAGAAGCGAATGGACCCTGGGATCTTGGGGCTCAGTTCCAATTAGAGTAAATAGAGAAAACTTTTACCTCTCTCCCTCAAAGTACTCTCTGGGTGGTCAGCATGTGCAGTGGAAAGAACACTGGTTCTTCAATACGAGTCAAAACCTGACACTAAGTATGTGTCTTTCCATGGTATGTGTGTCTTTCCATGGCCAACTCAGTTTCTCCTGACCTGCTTTCTTCATCTGAAAAATTGAGAGAGAGCTTGAATTGAATGGCCCCTGACATTCCTTTTAACTAAATCTAAGACCCAGTGAATCCAGTGACTTAATAAGGATTTATTATATAGAATTTAATTTTGAATTAGCCCACTCCAAAATATGGAGAGAAGAGCATTTCAATTTAACTACTCTTCTCTTAGGATTCTTGTTATACCATAGAAGTCATTATGCCCTATTCATCCCTTTTCATGTGATAAACTTGAATTTGGTGGATTTGGCCTGATTGGCTACTGCTTCTCCAGTTCTAGGAGTTTGCATTGGTGGGGAATAGTCAAAAGAGGTGGAGTTTGAAGCTGTCTATTCTCATTTGTGTGTAATGACTGTATGATTTTTCTTTTTGTATCCCTTTTGTACACAGGCAGTGTCTAGTATGTTAGTAGGTTTTTTTGTTTATTGAGTCGGGCTTCCTGATCTTTCAACTTTTCCTTCGATTTTTGTTTCCATGCCAGCATATTGTATTTTTAGTACAAGTGTTAGTGCTCAGCTTTTCTAGGATCTCTTTCTGAAGTGTACAAGTAAGACGCAATAGATGGAAAGACCACTTAACCAAGATTAGTGCCTTTGGTATGAAACAAATTAAAAGAGATTTATTAGTCCTAATTTATTTAGTTTTTGTAAAGTAGGCATTTTTAGGCTACCAAAAAAAACTAGTCATAAATCATAGCGGAATTTAGAATTGGCAGCTTGCAGAATTAATGTGATCATTTAGTCCGATATGAAGATAGCTGAGGCACACAGAAGTTATATGAAATCTTTTTATGCAATATTTTAAACATAAGATCATTGCTCTAGAGCCAGGAAGTGTTTTAGGTACTTCATTGTATGTGGTAATTATGCTAGGCGAAGCAATAGGAAAAATCACTTTGAATTAAAATTTGTGTGTTGCATTGTTACTCTTCTAGTTCAATACTTGGCATACTATAGGTGGTGCTTAATAAATACGTTGATTGATTTTATATAGCCTTTCTTGTTAAAGTAATTTGAAATTGTATTTGGCATTCCCATTATGCCACTATAACCACCTTTTCTTTCTCCATCTGAACTTTAGATAGATTTAACACAGTGTTATCTGTGACATTCTATCCAAACTTCAACTTGTTTTATATTAGGTGTCCCATAGAAGAATTCTTATTAGTATGCTCTCTCACCCCAAATATTGTCTGAATCTAGCCTTTATCCCATTGCCCTCTGCTTTGTATTATACTAACCTTGTTTCTACTCACTAGACAAACTTTTGATAAAACAAGCTCCTTTTGAGAGCAGGGACTGTGTCATTTTTATCTTTGTATTTTAGGTACTCATAGGCCTTTGCATATAGGAGTTTAACAAATGTTTGCTGAAATAAAGAAGAATGTGCTTTTCCCCCATCAAACAATGGTGTGATATGCTATAGGGCTAAGGATCCTGTAGTTTTACATGGGTCATCTTAAATAAACAATCTTGCCAATAATTTTTTGTTAAGTTATAATAATGGTCTCTAATTGAGGAAAAAAAGATTAATATGAGATGTACAGATTCTCTCCCTCCCCAAATGAGCTACAGAATTCATTGTGCTTATATAGATCTTTAGAGAGGAAAAAGGGCATATGCCCTGCCACCTGCTTGGGAACAGCACTGGCCACAGTCTAGAATTTGCCAGTAATTTCAACATTCAGGTGTCTTACTAAGTGTGTGGTACTTTACTAGGTGCCTAGGGATTGGAGATACAAAGTCAATAATAAAAATCACTCCCCTTAAGGACTTAACATTTTACTGTGGAAAATATACAATAGTTATATAGATAGAAAATATAACTTATTTTTGACTTGGAACTAAGATTTTGTTAGTGTAAGGAGCTTATGCTAAAGAAATTTACTTTATCAGTGAAGATTTGGCAACTATTCAGCAATTAGGCTGCAATTTAAGAGAGTTGCTCCAGGAATTGAGAAGTTAAGTGTCTTGTTCATGCTCGTTATATTGCCAGTTGAATAAGGCAGAATTCGAATCCTTGTCTTCTAGCTTCCCTGTTAACTAGGTCACACTGTGTTACAAGTATAAATTATATTCAATGTAAATTCATAGAGAGAAAGAGATGATAAAGGGAAGGAT
The DNA here is from genome assembly GCF_016433145.1 of Gracilinanus agilis. Lineage (NCBI taxonomy): Eukaryota > Metazoa > Chordata > Mammalia > Didelphimorphia > Didelphidae > Gracilinanus > Gracilinanus agilis. Next base: position 575,168,286 of record NC_058131.1, read on the forward strand.
AAGGATAAGTCTCTTATTAGAAGTGGAGCTTGAGCTGAGCTTTGACAGATTTTAGTGTAGAACTAGAAGAAAGCCTATACCAGCAATGGAAGATAGCCCATATAAAGGTAGGGATCCTGGAGAGAGATAGATAGTATGTTCTTAAGAAAACAGGTAGGCAAATTTGGTTGGAATATAGAGGAGCAATATGAAATAAGTTTAGACTAGTAAGTGGGAACCAAACTGTGGAGGGGTTTTTACCCTTTATTAAAAAATGTTTACATCTACATTCTCAATATATTTCTTTTAGCAGCATATAAAAATCATGAAAAAAACCTCCATTCAGAAAAAAACTCTTACCAAAACTTCTACCAAATCTGACAATTTATACGGTATTCTATATCTGTAGTCCCTTATAAGGAAAGGCAGGGGGAGGAAGGAGTAATATTTTCATATCTCTTCCTTTGGGATTAGGTTTGGTCACTAGTATTTTACAACATTCAATTTAGATTTTTTTTTTTTTAGTTCTTTCCCTTTACATCGTTATACATATCTTTTTCTTGGTTCTGTTTACTTTCTGTTGTGTATTCTTCATGTGTTTTTAATTAACATTTTTTCTTATGAACCTGACATCAAAAATGAACATTTCACTATACAGAAGAGTATTATGTATAAATGTATTTTTTTTAAGTGTGTATCAAATTTGACAGGATAACAGAATTGTCCTGCTTGTCTATATGCCCTTTAGAATTTAGGATTTTTTCTTTTTAGATTTTTTCTTTTTTTTAGAATTTTATGATGTTCCTTTTTTTTAAAATGGAGTTAGCTAGGTGACAGTGAATAAAGTGCTTAACTGGAGTCAAGAAAACTTGAGTTCAAATCCAGCCTGGGGCACTGACTAATTATGTGATCTTGGGCAAATTACTTAACCTCTGCTTTCATCAGTTTCCTCATCTATAAAATAGGAATAAATAATAGCACTTACTTTGCTGGATCTGTGAGGATCAATTGAGGTAATTTTTGCAAAGCACTTAATACAGTGCCTGGGCCTGTGGTAGGAGCTATCTAAATGCTAGCTATAATTAATTTTTGGATTATTATCACAATTTCCTGCCTCCCAGCCCTCCCAACAACTCCTTTGCCCCATGTGTCCTCTCTTGTGATAAATAAGTATAGTCAAATAAAACAGTTACAAATGGACCATTAAAAAAATAATCTGTTTTATTCATCTTCTCTAATTCATTGTACTCTGCCAAGAGGTGGGGAGCATGCTTCCTTACTAGTCTTCAGAAGCCATGGTTGGTTATTGCATTGATCCTTGTTCTGAAGTCTTTAAAAGTTCTCTTTCATGTTGTTATAGTCATTGTATAAATTAATTTTCTAGTTATGCTTTCTTTTTTCTGTGTGAATTCATATAAGTCTTCTCATATTTTTCTGAATCTGTCATTTTTATCATTTTCTTATGGTATAATATCCTAATGTATTTGTATATCATGAGTTGTTAGCCATTCCATATTCATTGTTATTGTGTATTACTATTCCATTACATATATGTACCACACAGTATATTATTTATGCACTAAATGATGAACATCTATCTTGTTTTCAGGAGTTTGCTACTATAAAAAATGTTTTTGTAAATATTTAGAGACCTTTTTTTTTTTATCATTGATCTCAGTATATGCCTAGCAGTAAGATCTCTGGGTATGAACATTTTATTCACTTTCTTAGCATGATTCCAAATTGCATTCTGGAATAATTTGGATGGATTCATAGCCTGTGGAGGGTTTTGACTGCTAGTGGGGCCTTAGTATTTTATTCTAAAACCTATTGAAGGTTTTTGAGCAGAAGAATGATATAATACATTCTTCATTTTAGGAAATAATATTCTAGCAGCTTTCCAAAGGATGCATGAGGTATGGAGAGATTGGTGAAAAGGAGACAAATTGGGATTTTGGATTATAGCGTAGTGTATTTATTTACTCTGTGTCAAATATTTTGCTAGGAGTCAGGAATAAAGATGCAAAGAATGAAAGCTTCTGTCAAGGAGCTTAAAAGTATATGGGAGAAACAAAAGGGACATATATAAATATTTGAATTAATAGAGAATAAATGTAATAAACACAAAGCAGTTTAACACATTGGGGTGGAATAAGAAGGAGGAAAGGGCTTTCTTTAATGGTATCTAGAAAGCCTTCATGTGAAGGTGGGACTCAGTTGCTTCTTCTTTTTTTTTTTAAACCCTTATCTTCTGTGTATTGGCTCCTAGGTGGAAGGAGTGGTAAGGGTGGGCAATGGGGGTTAAGTGACTTGCCCAGGGTCACACAGCTGGGAAGTGTCTGAGGCCAGATTTGAACCTAGGACCTTCCGTCTCTAGGCCTGACTCTCAATCTACTGAGCTACCCAGCTGCCCCCTCAGTTGCTTCTTTAAAGAAGAAAAGGATTCTAATTAGTCTGGGATAAAGAGGCTTTTGGCAGACAGCTATTATAAAGGCACAGAGGTGGGAGATGGTGTGAGGAACAGAGAAAAGGCCAGTTTGACCTGATTGTACTTTTGATGAAGGGGAGCAATAGCAATATATGAAGAGGCTGGAAAGATAGCCTGAGGTCAGGTTGTAAAGTGCCTTTAAAGGTTAAACATGGGAGTTTTTATTTCACCCTAGAGTTATTAGAGTTTATTGAATAGGGAGTAAAAATGATTCAGATCAAAGCATAAGGAAAATCTCTTTGGCACTGTGTTTGGGAAGGATGGATTAGAAAAGGGGAAGGATTTAAGGCAGGGAGATTACATGATCAGTTAGGCGGCTCTTGTAATATGGTTCACTATTCAAGTTGAAAGGGTCATTTGAGAGATTATTTAGGGTACAATGAACCAGTGTCATGTAGTAAATTTTATGTAGGATCATCTAGACCTGGAAGGGATCTAGGTCAAAAGTTTCATTTAACAAATAAGGAAACTGAGGCCCACTGAGATTCATCTCCTTTCACAAAACAGGATTGAAACATAGGTGCTCTTCACATCTTATGCACGTGCTGGCTTAGAGCCAGATTTTGTCAGAATATAGAATATGCAGCTGGGAATATTGTGGTATAGTTAGTTAGAATGATGTTAGACTGGAGAGGTCCATTAATTCTAGGCAGTTAGACTGTGAAACCTTATGTTGTGGGCAGTAAGGAGCCACTGAAGATTTTTGAGCAGAGAAATGACATAAGATTCCTGTCTCTGAGGAAAATTAAATGATATGAAGGTAGTGCAGAGGTATCAAACATGCAGCCCTGCAACATTCCTGAGTGTGACAGAAACCAGGTTAAAATTTAATTAAAAAATATATAGCAAAATATGCATTTAAAGCATAGATAACATTAAAATTTAAAACTAGGTCTCTGTGGCCTGCATATGGAACGTTATCTATAAACTATTGGTCCCCGTTTGTATTTGAGCTTAATACCACTGAATTAGAGGTAGGAGTGGGATGGGAATAGAATAAAGGAAGGAAGACCTGTTAGGAGTCTCCTATAATTGTCCTGTTTATTTGGGTGGGAATTCAGTACATGTGAATTATTCAGGTTGGGAAACATACTGATGAACACATTTTTGAGGTTCAAATAATTTGCAACATTTCCAAAAAGCATTTTATGAACAAACACTGATATTGAATCCCAGCTCCGATATTTCACTAGCTCAATGATCCTGAACAAGTCATTAGTCTTTTTCTGATCCTCAATTTCCTTATTTGTAAAATTTTACATATTAGAGATTAAGGTACAAGAAAGACTAGAAAGGTAGGAGGAGACTACATTTTGAAGAGGTTGGAAAGTATTTGATGTTGGAGGTGATAGGAAGCCTGGAATTTATTGAGTTCGGAGTGGGGTTTGACCTGTCTTTTAGTGATCATTATAGTGGTTGAATGGAAGATGGATTGGAAAAGATTGAGAGACCTGATACAAAGCAGACTCACTAACAAACTTTTGCAATAGCCCAAGTGTGAGGTAATGTAGGTCTAGGCTAGAGTCAAAAGTGAGAAGAGGCTGCATATTGGAGAGATTTTACAAAGGTGAAATCAACAGCCTTTGGCAACAGATTGGGTAGGAGAGGTGAGAGATATTGGGAAAGTAAGTCAAGTAAGACATTTAGATTGCAAGCCTGAGGGACTGAGAAGATGGTGTTGCCCTACACAGTAATAGAGAAAGTAGATTAGGTGGATTTGTAGGGATAGATCATTATCTATTATAGTTCTTTTTTGGACATGTTGAGTTTAGAATACCTACTGGGCATCCAGTTTGAGATTCTGAAAGGTAGATGAGAGATTGAAGATCAGCAGAGAATAATCCAAATAAAAAATTATTTGATTGGGAATGGACTTTTTATACTTATTATTTCTTGAATCACTAGTTACTTGTAAATTAAGCAGATGTTAAAATTTGGCAGTGCTTAAAGTAGTCTTAATAACCTGCCTTGTTGGTAGTATAGCTTCCTTTCTATTAAGAGTATTTAAAATAGTGTTATGAATTATTTATTGCATGGACATGTAATCTTTCAATTTCTTCTTTTATTTTTAGTCTTTCATCTTTGTAGAATGCTTTTTAGAAATCAAAACTCTTATCTGTGATCCTGGGCAGGTGTGACACAGGGTAGATCTGTTTATTCTGGTGCACTGTTTTATCATTTCCAAAATCCAACTATTTATTTCTAGCAAGGAAGGAATTTCAAGGTTGGAGGATGAAGAAATTTGATACTTTAAGTCCTAAAAAATTTTCAAATTTTAGTTTCATTATTTTAAATGAATTCTCAGAAATAATAAATGTCCATATTGCAATGTAAATTGGGAAAACATAATCCAAAGCCAAATATAAGCAATCTTTTGGATTATTTGTATTTTGGATTGTTTATTTCTCTACTTAAGTTCATTTGGTTAAATAAATTAAAAATTATGTTAAAATTTTATTCTTTATTATTATGAATTTGACAAGCACCTAAAAATATAAACATTTCTTTTTACAAAGAACAGCAAAAAAAAAAAAAAAGACTTCATATGAACCTTGGAATTGATAACATTTCAAAAGAAGGAAAATATTGCATGATAATAGGGGAAAGAGTGTCAGGGAGTCAGGAAACCAAGATTGTAATCTAAATGTTGCTTAGTTTTATAAACTTAGGCTAATTATTTCACTTCCTTAGGCTTTACTTTGCATATTTTAAATGGTAAGATTAGATGATCTCCAAAGTTCTTTCTAGTTCTAATATTTATGATTCTATTTGAAGGATTGGAAAACTATTCAGGGCCATCACTGTTCGGTTCTACTCAGTTCCTGTATCCTGTTCATAGCTCTAGAGAAATGTACATGGAAACCATCCCTACCCCAAACAAAACCAAACAAAATAAAAACTTGCATGATTGCTGTCTGGCTTATTGTATCTTGTTTACATGCAGGACAGATAGTTAAGTGTTTTGGTTTAGTGGTATAACTACAAAATCTCTTTTCTCCCCAATTTGGAATCAGAATGTATTTAGAAATGATGTTAATGTTAAGGGCAAATGATGTCACAAAAAACAAGTTTTACAGGTCATACAGGTCATATCATAGGAAGGATAATGTTCACAAGAAAACATTAATGTACTCATTAAAGAAGTTCTAGTTATGTGGTTTTGTAGTGAAGGATAATCATTAGCTTAATTGAAGCCTTATGTGCTTAGATACTCAAATGGTTCTTTTATTTCATCGTGATTGTTTCTTCCAAAGATGTAGATCACAATCCATTCATAGATGCCCATCCTGTTCACATTCTCCTATCAAATTGTTGCAGTTTACCTAAGGTGTTAGGTGCCCTTCCTCATTTCTTTTACATAGACAGTATACCTTTGAAATATATGACTTGTCTATTGTTTATCTCTTGGATATTGGCCACATGACCAGCTTATCTCCTTTGATTATACTTCTTGGAGTCATTTTTATACCGTTTTTCTTTTGTATTTACTTGTTTGTAATGTGTCACACCCTATCAAGCCCAAAATAACACTCCTTTTTCTTTTGGGTGATCCACAATTTAATTTCTCTGAAGACTGGAGCATTCTGTGATTTATAGAAATAGAACATTGAAGAAAATATTTAAAAGATGGCTTTTTGTTTTGGGAAGAAGCTATGAGTGTTTAAAAAAGAATATATTTTTCCACAGGCAGTTCAGCAAATTTTCTTCCATTTTTTTGTTCAATTCTGATCACATCATTCTTCCTCTCTAAGCATGTCAATATTTGCTCTTAGAATCTAAATGTTACCCTAGGCAAGTTACCTCTGCTTTATTTTCCATATGTAAAATAGAGATAGTAATAACACTGACCCTTCCAGGTTTGTTGTGATGACAAAGTGAGATATTTCTAAAGTGTTTTGTAAACTTTATAATGCTATGTAAATGTTGGCTATTATTATTCTTATTTACCCACAGATAGTATAGCATTTTGCAGAAATATAAGCCTAAATAATTTGGAGAAACAGTTGTTCATGTTTAGATCAAGTCACTATAATTTTTAAAATTACAGTATTGGCTAAATTAATTTATTCATTACAATATCAGATTCTCAAAAAGAATATTTTATTGAGCTATAAAAAGGTAACAATTTACTTAAAGGAAGAAAAAGACAAGAATTTGAGGAGTCATAATGAAAAACTGGGAAGGAATACAACAAAACTGAAGAGTCAGTGCTGTTATCCCTCTTTTAATTATGAGGAAAATGAGACAAATGAAGTGATTTGTCCAGTAGTACCAGATCTCAAACCTTATCTATAACAAAATAGACATTAAGACATTTTGGTACTGGTAAAAAAAACAAAAACAAAGAAGACAGGTCAGAGTGGAACAGATGAGGTATAAAACATACAGAAGCAAACTTAGTAATGTAGTGTTAAATTCAAAGACTCCTGATACTGGGAGAAGGACTCACTATTTCACAAAAAATTGTTGTGAAAACCAGAGAGTGCTTTCTGGCAGAAATTAAATCAAAACCTGACACCATCTACCAAGATAAGCTCCAAATTGGATATAAGACTTAAATGTAAAAGATATTGCATCATGATGATTTACAGAAGCAAGGAAGAAATTACTTTTTGATGTAATAGGAGAAGAGTTCATGACTAAACGTATGATAGAAGAAATCTTCCCAAAAAAGAACAATACTAATTATATAAAATTAAAAAGGTTTTGTGCAAATAAATTAATATGAGGGAAAGGAAAAAAGGTAAATGGAACAAATCTTTGCAACATAAACATCTCTCCTTAAAGTATCATATCCAGAATCTTTAAAGAACTTATTGAAGTTTACAAAACTAAGACATTTTTCAATAGGTAAATGGTCCAAGGATTTGAATAGGTAGTTTTCTTTTCCTTTAAAAACAAAACAAAACAAAAAACCCTTACCTTCTCTCTTAGAATCTATACCAGGTATCAGTTCTCAGAAGAGTGGTAAGAGCTAGGCAGTAGGAGTTAAGTGGCTTGCCCAGAGTCATCCAGCTAGGAAGTGTCTGAGGTCATATTTGAATCCAGGACCTCCTGTTTGCAGACCTGGCTCTAACCACTGAGTAACTTTGCTGCCTCTGAACAGGTAGTTTTCAAAACGAGAAATCTAGTTGTCATCAGTCATGTGAAAAAAAATGCCCTAAATAATTATTTGAGAAATGCAAATTAAGTAATTATGATAATTTTACTTTATACTAGTGATGGTGAACCTATGGTACATATGCCAAAAAGGGCACACAAAGCCCTCTCTGTGGGCACACCTTTAGTTACCTGCCAGAGTTTGTTACTAAAAAGCCAGAGGGACTTGGGACCGAGCTGTTCCCCTCCCCCTCTCCATGCATCTGAGGACATTTCTCACATGCTCTACTCCTCTGCCCAGTAGCCCAATGGTAACACTTCCTCCCTCCTGTGTCAGGGGTAAGGGAGGAAGAGCAGCAAGGTAGGTGTGGCATGGCACTGGGTCTGGGGGTAGGGGTAGGGGCATGACCCAGCACTCACATCTATAAAAGGTTCACCATCATTGCCTTATACCCATCAGATAATAAAGATACCAAAAGAGAAAAAATCACATATTGAAAGTTCTGTAGGAAAACACGCAGGCTAGGACACTGTTATGGATCTGTAATTTGATCAAGCTGTTTTGTAAATCAAATTTTAAACTTAATTTTAAAATTTTAAACTTTAATGCTTAAAAAGTATTAAACTGTTTATTTTATATATACGATATACATGTATTTGTATATTTATATGCACATACACAATATGATAAAATATATGAATTCTATTACACATATGTAATATATTGATATGAAATATGTAAACATTTAATTACATTCATATATCACAATTTGTATAATAATTTTCCAGGGATCACCCTTTAACTTATAATTCTTTACAACCACAAAAAGAGCTGATCTAAATGTTTTTTGTGCATACAACTTTTCTGCTTTGTTTGATCTCTTAGGTATCTCTTCATACCTAGTAATGGTATAGCTGAGTCTGGGGAAGAAGAGCTTATGCTTGTGTATGCTTTTGTGTGCCTTTGTATGTACCTGAAATCAACACAAAAACCTTATGTAATCATATGGTTTATAGTGGTATAGCTCTAAATATTTTTGAGCGATATGTGCATGTCTCATATATATGTATATGTAGTCAAAATATATATACATACAGAGAATATACTTAAGGCATACATAAGTACTGTGCTATATATGACATAAATATATTCACTTCTATATGTATGTATACATATATATACACACACACACTCTTTGACTCATGTACATTACTCTTTGACCTATACCACTATGTGTTCTACATATTTTATAAATATATACGTGTGTGTGTGTGTGTGTGTGTGTGTGTGTGTGTGTGTGTATCTTTAACTCAGCTGTACCACTACTGGATCTGTACTCCAAAGAAATCAAAGAAAGAGGAAAAGAACCAATGTGTACAAAATATTTATGGCAACTCTTTTTGTGGTAGCAAAAAATTGGAAACTAAGGAGGTGTCCTGTTGGAGACTGGTTAAAGAAATTGTATTATATGAAATGTTTAAACATTGTTTAATATAATGCAATGAAATATTATTGTACCAATAATGTAAGAAGATTATGAAATGGCAGTTTCAGAGAATTGCTATGAAACTGATGTAGAATTAGGAGAAAAATTTATGCTTATAGTAACCTTATAAAGAAAATCGTCTTTGAAAGACTTTAGAACTTTGAACAACACAGTGGTAAGCCATGCATGAGTCTGAAAGAATGAAGATGAAACTTGTCTCTTAACGATTATCAGAGAGATAATGAATTTAAGGTGCAGAATGAGACATACATTTTTGTACATGGTCAATTTTTTTTTCTTTACTAAGCATCTGGTATTGAGAGTTTTATTATTTAAATGTGCTCAATTGGGAGAGTGGTAGGAGTTACAGATGAATAAAAGAAAAAATATAAGGTAAGCTCTTGGGGAGTAGAAGAAGATATACAGGTACAATTTAGATGATGTAAAAACAACATGCATATCAATGAAAACTTTATTTAAAAAATTCAGATGTAGTGGTTTCATTGTCCTTGAATGGTGAAAGATTTTGCTTAAAAATCTCTTTACAGATTTGATCAATTGTGTGCCTGCTTGTCCTCTTTCTATTTTCATCTTTAAATGACCTTGGAATGACTGTCCTTAATTTGGTGTCTCATCATATTTTCTAGAAACTTGTTTTTTCTCTTCTGCTTCTTGCTGTTTTAAGATGATACTGCTCTTAATTTTCTACCATTCTCCATAAGTTTTTTCAAATAAATTTATTTTTATAAACTGATGTAGCTTTGGCTGCTATGCCAGTATTCCTGGTAAGTCAAATGTTTGCTGCCTAAAGGCAATTTTGAAGTTATGGCAATTGATTTTTACATCAATTAAACTTAGTTTTTTTTCTTTTAGGAATTTAATTCATTTCATTGTTTTATTTTCAATCAGTTTAACAAGTATTTATTAAGCATCTGTTTATATGCTAGACATTGTGGCAGGGGTACAAAGACAATGAAGGAAATAATCCCGCTTGGAAGAAGTTTTACTTTCTAATGAAGGAAGCCTTTAAAATGAATACAATTATATTTTTCGTTTCAATAACTTGTTTAGTTAGGTCAACTTTGAGATGTATGTTTTAATTGAATGCCATATATCCTTATTCTTTTTTTTCCCCTCTAACTTTATATTAATTTTGATCTTTAACAAATTAGTGGCCTGATTCTACCCAGACAAGTGCTCAGGCATGCTTCCCACATAAAAAAATGAGTCATTTCCCATCTGCTAAAAACATAGTTAATTTCAGTGTTCTGTTTTTGTATAATAATTGTTAGGATGAAAATCTAAAATGTGCTTTTTTACTTGAACTACAAGACAAAGTTACATATCATTGGTAAATTAAAATATTCATATGGTCTAAGAAGACTGAAACACCTAAGCTCAAACAAATAATATATAAAATAGATATGCTAAGTGTAATGGCTTTCTGGTTGGCCTGAAGCCTCTTTGTACTATAGATCATCATTCAATAACCAAAATAATCTCTCTAAAGTGCAGGTCTGACCAAGTCACCTCCCTACTCCTCCTTCCTATACAGGAAACTCAAGTGGCTCTCTGTTACCTCTAGGACAGCGTTGGCGAAGACGTGGCATGTGTGCAGAGCCGGCACTCGGGAAGCTGCTCAGTTACCCCTCTTCCCAGCACCTGAGGACATTTTTTGCATGCCCTGCCCCTCTATCCAGCTGCCCAAAGCAAGCACTTCTTCCCTCAGCTCTTTCCGGTAATGGGGTGGTGGTGGGGGAGGGGGCTTCACCAACAGCTTGAATTTGCCTTCCGGGCTCTCAAACTAGGAAAAGGTTTGCCAATGCTGCTCTAGGGTCAAATATAAAACTCTTTGGCTTTATAAGCCATAAGTTTGTCATTGTCTTCCTTTTCCAGTCTTCTTATACTTTATTTCTTCCATGCAATTTACATTTCCACAACACTGGCCTTCTTGCTGTTCCTTGAACTTGACACTATATTTCTCCATTCTGTCCTTTTCCATTGGCTGTTCTTTATTCCTGGAACGCTCTCCTTTCTTACCTCAACTTCTTGGCTTACTTTGTTTCTTCAAGACGAAGCTTAAATAACGTTTTTACAAGAGAACTTTGTCCTCAGCTTTTTAGTGCCTTTGTTTTGGAATTATCTCCCATTTACACTCTATAATAGTTTCTTATATTTACATAGTTATTTTCCCTCATTAGAATTTGAGCTTTCTGAAAGCAGGGGATCTCCTCTCCCTTTTTTCTTTTGTTTTGTTTTTCTGTGTATCTCACCGTGTCTAGCACACACATAGTACACATACTTCATGGTTTTCCTAGTTCCAAGGCTAGCCCTTCACTTTACAAAGCCAATTATTGCCTCAGGTGCTAAATGAGAATGGAATATAAGTTCCCTACTAGATCCCAGTTTATAATCCTATGATATTGTTTATCATCTCTGTAGATCAGGGGTTCTAAACTTATTTTTTATTCATGGACCCCTTTGACAACTTGGTGAAACTGGTAACATGTTTCATCCTAGTCTACCAGTTACATGATTGGGCATTCCATTCAGAGTTCTTGAGTTTTTGAAAATTATTTTTCTTTATAGTGTTTCTGTGCTGTCCTCATGTAAAGTATCCTGCTTCTCACTTCACTTTGCTTGGTTCATACTACCCAAGATTCTCTGATATTTGTCAGTTTTTTCATTTATAATGACACAATATTACTAATTATGTAAGAGGCAATTTGAGGTACTCTCTAATTTTTGTTTGTTTGTTGCTTTCCTTTTTCCCCTCTGATCCCCTGGTTCTTGTTATGGCTAAGACTGGCTGATCTTCTTGGCTTTAGGCCCTTTTACTTGAGATAATACTGATTGTGAGAGCCTCTTGAAAGGTCTCTGCTAGAACACTGTTGAATTAAGTCAGCAGGGCTTCCAGATAATAGTAGTACCTACCTCAGGGTCATTGCAAGCAGCTAGTGAGATAATATATCTAAAAATGTTTTTCACTTAAAGTGCTATACAGGTTATTAGAAATGGAATGTGTGAGTTGAGACTCTTTTTCATTGTATATTCTGGATTACTATATATCCAAGTGTACTGTGGAGGAGGGTTTTTTTTTCCTTCTTCAGGTATTAGTTTTATTAAATGGTCTCTAAGATCCTTTTCAACTCTGCATTTCTGTGACTGAGTAGAGTTCAACTGATTTATCATGTACAAGATTACTAATTGGTAACCATAGGAATCTTTGATAGAATCATTTTTATAGAGTGGTTCAGACAGATTTCAAGAGGTTGAAAAATGAATGACTGTTCAGGGAATAGAATCTTAGAGTGGAAATTACAATTGTGTCCTCTTACTCATTGATTCTGTATCCACCAATTCAGTTACCCATGGCTAACCATGGTGGAAAAAAAATTTTTTTTTTTAAACCCTTACCTTCCGTCTTGGAATCAATACTGTGTATTGGCTCCAAGGCAGAAGAGTGGTAAGGGTAGGCAATGGGGGTCAAGTGACTTACCCAGGGTCACACAGCTGGGAAGTGTCTGAGGCCAGATTTGAACCTAGGACCTCCTGTCTCTAGGCCTGGTTCTCAATCCACTGAGCTACCCAGCTACCCCTTGAAAAAATATTTTAAAAATTTGGAAAATTCTAGAAAAAAATAGTTCTTAAGTTTCAAACCACCTGCCAAAGGAGTAAGGGCTATAACATAATGGAAGTCCACCAGCCCAGTATATGACTCATCATCCTATGTCCCCATACCAAAATTCCCATGGGAAACATTCCTCTAGTTCTACCTCTAGTGTTTTAGAGTACTCTTGTTTAAGAAAGCTTTTGTTTTCTATAATAATGGCCCCAAAGTGCAAGATTGGTGGTGTGGTTATGCTCCCATATAACACATTAAATTTAATGGAAATTCATTTAATATTATAGGAGATATGCTTAGTTTTGAAAATTGATGCAAGTTATAACATCTAGATAGTAAACTGAACCACAGATCTTGTAGTAGGTTAGGTTTTTGTTAATCAATTGGTTCCAAAGTTATTTGTGGAACAAATGAACAAATATGAAATGTTTCCCAATGAAGTTAAATTTGTAGAGACTTTGCTTTAATAAAATGTAGTGATGATTGCAAACATTCTCAGTATTTTCTTTAAGAGGAAAAATCCAGGTACTCTCTTTAATTTTGTAGTAGCAAAGGAATTAGAGCTGGAAGAGGAAGCATTATTAGAGATCATTTATTTCACTTACTTTCTAGACGAGGAAGTTGACAAAATATGTGTTCATTTACCCAAAGTCAAGCTAATCAATCACTTTATTAAGTGTCTCTTATGGTAGGAATTGCCTTAGACTCTGGGGATGCAAAGACAAAAATGAAACAGTTCCTGGCCTTTTTGAAAAAGTTTAAATTCTATTAGGAGAATATATAGCTATACTTAAGTATATGTAAAATAAGGTAATTGGAGTGGAAGTAGGACTAGCAGCTGGGAGGAGCAGGAAACATCTCTTGTAGAGTTGAATTTTGAAGATATTTTGTAGAGGTTGGGGCAGGGAGAAAGTAGATTCTAAGTATGTGGGACAGACAAAGGTATAAAGGAGAGGAGATAAAATGTAATGGATTTTAGAGGTCACATAAGGTAGTGATTTGTGAAAAACCTGGAAAGGTAGATTGGAGCCTATTTATGAATTGTCCTCCAGTTCCTAGTTCAGTTTAATTACCTCAAAGAAGTTAATTTGCAGATTGGATTGAGATATTATGTAGCTGCCATACAGGGAAAAATGATTTGCAGGACTGAAAAGCATGTTGGAAAAGTAGTTCTTTAACCAGAAATTTTTGTTATGAAAAACAGCTGCTATCACATACTGAAGAATACTTGTTTAACTCATATGGTGACATAAAAATTAGTTCTTCTGAAATATTTGGAAGGGACCTTAGAGTAAATTTGGTCCAACACTTGTTTTACAGAAAAGAAAATTGAGGCCTATTTTTGGTGTCATAGATAATAAGTAGAAGAGGTTGGATTTGAAAAGTTTGGTCATCCTTTAACTACAAAATCCATTGCTCTTTTCTTTGTATCATGTTGCTTATTATTCCTATGCTTTAGTTGATAGGATACCATTTTATATTTATCTTCATAAATACAAGTTTTCAAAGTTCAGATTTCTCTAGGTGTAGAAAAATATTTTTTTCTTTGTAATATTTCACTTCAAAGCAAGAAATCATTTGGTTATATCAAGCTACAGTATTACACCTTTGGGGGGGGAAATTAGTAAACCATATCTTCTTTCTTTTAGTCAATAAATAGGAAGAGGAAAGTCAGGACAGTGCTAACTATATCAACCATTGTTTTAAATTCATGTTGGCTTCACAAGTATCAGCTCTGTTTAGCTTTGGTAAGTAAAAGCAAAGGCTCTTAGTATTTGTTGGCTGACTGATCTCACATTTAGTTTTCTGACATAGCTACAAAATAGTTGTTAGTGCTGTTTTTCTTCCTCAGATTATCTTGAATTTAATCATCTATGTGGGATGCCATGAGGGGGCAACACTTACTTTTTGTGCCATTTTTAAAATTCCTATTCTCAATGCCTAGCACAGTGTCTCACACAGGACAGTGGATTAATAAATGCATATTAAACTCATTATCTTTCCCCTAAAATCTTCCTCTTTGACTGACTTTGCTTTTACTGTCAAGGGCACCCCATCCTCCCAATCACTCAGGCTTTCTAGCTGTCATCCTAGATTTCTTACTTTCTTTTAACTTCCTACATCCAGTCTGTTGCCAAATTCTGGCAACTCTACCGTGCCAGTATCTCTTGAATATTCTTCTCTTCTGATATTACCATCACCAAGGTGAAGGCCCTCATCACCACATCCCTGAATTATTATAGTAGCCTTTTAGTTGTTCTTCTTACCTCAATTCCCTCTCCACTCAGCTATCAGTTATTTTATTTATTTTTAAATTTTTTTTTTTTTACTCTCTATGATGCCAATGGTCAGGTTAAATTGTATTCCTATACAGTTGTCTGATTTGCAAAAATCCTTTACAGAGGTCATCTATTCTCTTCCCAACAACCCTGTGAGTTAGATAATTCAGAGATCATAGGGTCTATTTTATACAGAAGGAAATGATGTTTAAAAAATGTAAGCTGTTCTGATGATTATGTGACTTGATCAAGGTCATAAGCAGAGCCAGGACTCAGCCTGCCTCCAAATACTAGGCTCTTTCTGCTAAACCACAGGTGCTTCTGGTAACCATAATTATCAGGATTGGTTTGAGGAGAACCACCCTGAAATCAAGCAGCGGCTCATAGCCAAATGGGTGAGGGCTGCCAATATTTCCTTTCTTTATCGTTCTATCCTCATCTCTATCTTAATTCCCCCAGATACTTTGCCCATAGTAGCCACTTAAGTGTTTGTTGAAATAAGTTGTGCAGAACATACTTTATAGGTACTGAGCCTTAGAAATCATCTTAGTTCAGACTTCTCATTTTAAAGATGAGGAAACTGAAGTTTATGGAAGTTAAATGACTTTTCCAAAGTCACACAGGTAGTATGTAGCAGAGTAGAGAGTCTAGTCCAAGTTCCCTTACTAATTCTGAATCCTACACAATCGCCAAGCTGGCTCATCCACTCTATTCTTTTAGCAAAAAGGAAATCCTTGTCCATATGAAAATGTTGTTACTAGTGTTTCTTCCAGCTCTCCATGACCCCATTTAGGTTTTCTTGGCAAAAATGCTGGAGTAATTTACCATTTCCTTTTCCAGCCTAAAGTTATTTTCTAAAGGTGAAGTTCTAACTATATCATCCTACTATTCAATAGTTCCTGGTTAATGTTAAGATCAAATAAAAATTTTGTTTGACTTTTAAATCCTTTCAGAACCTAGCCTCTTCCTATCTATCTAATTTTTTTATGCTTAGCACAGTGTGTGTAGGAGATAGGCACTTCAATAAAAACTTGTTGGCTAATTATAAAACCTTATTCTTCCCTGCATTCTATGAAATCTAGTGACACACTGGCCTCCTTACTCTTCCTCTTGCAAAACACCCATTTCCTGATGCAGCACATTTTCACTGGCCTATCTACTGCTTGGAATTCTCTCCCTCTGCTACATTGCCTTATTGTTTCCCTGGATTTTTTTGAATTTTCCACTAAAATCCCACCTCTTTAAGAAGTCTTTCTCCTTTTTAATGCTCCTACTTTCCTTCTGAGATTATCTTCATTTTATTATGTCATATCATATATCAATCTATTCATCTTGTTTGTTCATGTGTTCACAGTGTCTGGCACACAGTAGCTGCTTAATAAATGTTGCTTGTTGGTTTGTCAAACCCATGTTAATACTATGTAAATACCAGTGATGTGTTTCTTGTTGAAAAAATGAATTAAGGAGAATCTTCCTAAATAGCGTTTTAAATAAATTCTATCCTAGGAATTATACCTAGTTAGGCCAATAATGTAACTATTAAGTACACTGCAATTTTTGTATAAATCACAGTTGACACATGCTGTCTATATATATGTCAACATAGAGTATTTTGCAAGGTTTGATTTGAGACCAAATTATATATTAATGCCATTCCATTTTACTCTTCTATCCCATTAAGTTAGGTAGTTGTGAATGATGGAATAATATTAGTACTAATACTAATATTGGCTGCTGAGGAACTAGTAACTTCCTTTCTTGGAAATATGGAAGCTATGCCCAACATTTTCAATACACTTCTTGGTTAAAAAAGCTATTGATGATAATTCTGTATTTTTAAAAAATTGTATCTTTTGCATTCATGATATAACTTCATTAGTAATCTCTAGCTAATATTATCAACAATACAATGATCCAGGACAATTATGAGGAACTTATGACAAAGAATGATTATCCACCTCCAGAGAACTGTTGGAGTCAGAATGTAGATGAAAGCATATGATTTTTCGATTGTTTATTTGGGTTTTTGTTTTTATAAGATTATTCACTTGCAAAAATGAATAATATGGAAATTTGTTTTGTATGCTAATACTTGTATAACCTAGATTGAATTACCTGTCAGCACTGGGAGGGAAAAAGGAAAGGGATGAAGAGAGATAAGTTTGATTGTATAACTTAGAAAAACTTGTATGGAAATTTATTACATGTAATTGGAAAATAAATAAGAAAAAGAGTAATCCTTAGCCCAGACTTAAAAATTATAAATTCATACTTTTGTCTTTTGATTTTCTTTTTTATTATTTAGACAGGGTGAATTTTTTTTTATTAAACTCTTACCCTTCTGTCTTGGAGTCAATACAGTATATTGGCTCCAAGGCAGAAGAATGATAAGGGTAGGAAATGGGGGTCAAGTGACTTGTCCAGAGTCACACAGTTGGGAAGTGTCTGAGGTCAAATTTGAACCCAGGACCTCCCATCTCTAGGCCTGGCTCTCAATCCACTGAGCTACCCAGCTGCCCCCAACAGGGCTAACTTTTAAAGATCATCAGCATTCTGCCTTCAGAGTTCAAAGCATTTTCTTTCTCTGAAGATAACTTTGAATTTTGAATGCTTTAAATTTAGAATTTAGTATGATTTATGATAAAAATGTTCCCTTTGGAGAGAAATTTTCTTAAAGGAATTGTCTATAGAATCATTAGTACAAGGAATGTATGTAGTGATTAGTATTGTTCAATTATTTGTGGTATTATTTTATCTTATTTACCTAATTTTGTTGCTTTTATTGGCCCTGTTAGCATTTCAGAAGGGTAGTTGTTGAATCTGGCTTAGTAGTAACTCATGCTTTTTAACTCTTTTGTTCTCCAGTTTAATACCATAGGTTTCAAAAACTCCAGCAAAACAAATTGCTGTTTTCATGGGATGATTAAAATGACTAATAAGGATGACTAAATAAGTGGAGAAGGACTATATCAGTTACAAATTTGGACTTTCAACTTTATGGAGGCATTTAGAGAAAATAGGTACTTTTCTCCAGGCAAAGTAGTGAATTTCAGAGCCTATAAGAGAGCTATACCCTTCCTTCCTTCCTTCCTTCCTTCCTTCCTTCCTTCCTTCCTTCCTTCCTTCCTTCCTTCCTTCCTCCCTTCCTTCCTTCCTTCCTTCCT
>NC_058131.1:575186740-575227004 GCF_016433145.1 Gracilinanus agilis
TTCCTTCCTTCCTTCCTTCCTTCCTTCCTTCCTTCCTTCCTTCCTTCCTTCCTTCCTTCCTTCCTTCCTTCCTTCCTTCCTTCCTTCCTTCCTAATAGTTTTATTCTGAATTTAATGAACATCAAAAAAAAGATATTCCCATATATAGAACAGAAAAGGAAGATTCTATGTGAAACTGTGAGTCTATTACATATAGCTTGCTTTTTTAAAAGTACATAATTAATTTACTTTGTTACTTTCAAAGCTATTCTGCTTGTCTATTTCCTTTTGAACTTCTGTTTGTTCTCTCCTGACCTTTTGAAACAAGTTTCAATGACCTTTGTTTATCTCTTTTCTTTTGTCCTGCCCTGTCCTTTTGAAAATTTTTTATTTTTTTAAAAATATCTTATTTTCCCAATTACATGTAATAACAATTTTCAACTTACTCTATCCTTTCTTAAAGTTTTTCTCTTAGAAATACTCTATTTTTGTTAAGAGCTAAGAATTTGATAGATTTCATCATCCTTTTTCTAGAGAATATATGCCCACTTAAAAAAAAATTACCACCAGAACTGGAAGGGGGTTGCTATTCACAGCATCTAAGGATAGAATCCTGTTGGGGATGTTGGGGGGGGAGCCTTCTCAATTCTGTAACTTTCTCTTTCGCTTGCTAGAGTGAACTGGGCTTAGTTTTACAGGCTATTTTGCTATGGATTCAGCCATATGGAGAGAGTGGTACATATGAAGACTCTTTAAAACTTTGGTATTTGCATGTATTTCTAAAATGGAATAATTATAGTATAGAAACATTTTGTACTTATTAACCTTTCTGCTTATTTTAATTTTCCTCTGTTGTAGGATTAATGGCAAAATAGTTAACCACCATGGCAGCTATGGTCCCACCGGTGAAGCTCAAATGGCTTGAACATTTAAACAGCTCTTGGATTACAGAAGACAGTGAATCTATTGCTACAAGAGAAGGAGTTTCTGTCCTGTATTCTAAACTCATCAGTAATAAGGAAGTTGTGCTTCTGCCTCAGCAGGTTTTGTGCCTCAAAGGACCTCAGTTGCCTGATTTTGAACGTGAATCTCTTTCAAGTGATGAACAAGATCACTATTTGGATGCCCTTCTTACCAGTCAGCTGGCCTTGGCTAAGATGGTATGTTCAGATTCCCCATTTGCTGGAGCACTTCGTAAACGACTTCTTGTACTGCAACGTGTCTTTTATGCACTTTCTAATAAATATCATGATAAAGGCAAAGTGAAACAGCAGCAGCATTCACCAGAGAGTAATTCTGGTTCTGCAGACGTCCATTCTGTTAGTGAACGGCCCCGATCAAGCACAGATGCCCTCATAGAAATGGGTGTCCGAACTGGACTGAGTTTATTATTTGCACTACTAAGGCAGAGTTGGATGATGCCTGTTTCAGGACCTGGTCTCAGTCTTTGTAATGATGTCATTCATACTGCAATAGAAGTTGTGAGCTCTTTGCCACCATTATCTCTAGCAAATGAAAGTAAGATTCCACCTATGGGTTTGGACTGCTTATCACAAGTGACTATATTTCTTAAGGGAGTAACTATTCCAAATTCTGGGGCAGACACTTTGGGTCGTAGATTAGCTTCTGAGTTGTTGCTTGGTTTAGCAGCTCAGCGTGGTTCTTTAAGGTATCTTCTTGAGTGGATAGAAATGGCTTTGGGTGCATCAGCAGTTGTACATACCATGGAGAAAAACAAACTACTGCCAAGCCAGGAAGGAATGATCAGCTTTGATTGCTTTATGAACATACTAATGCAGATGAGGCGCTCTTTGGTACGTATTAAAAATTTATTTTATTTTAAGATACGAAGACTGAATGTTGAACATTTAAAAATTTTTAGAATTAAGGTAGTCTGCTTTCAATGAACCAAATGGTAATGTTAAACATTTTGACAACTTATTTTGATAAATATTGTTTCACTGTGTTTATATACTTTTATAAAAGAAAAAATTTTAAACGCTAAGTGTGAATATAATACTCATGAAAAGAAAATGGGAATATAGAAAGTCTGCTGGAGAATCTAGGACACCTGAAATTCTACTTGTGATTTTACCTCTAACTTAACCCACAGAATCTTGGTCAACTTTCCTATCCTTAAATTTTATCATTTGTTAACTACAGGGGTTGTCCCTCATCATTTTAAAGGTTCTCCTACAGCCTGAAAATTCTGTGTTTTCATGACATTTAAATTCTTGATTCTCAAGAGATGAATTTTGGATATCATATAAAATTCCAAGCCATAAATATGATCAGTTCAACAAAAATGTGAGCAATAGAGAGACACTAAGTAAGTAAAACTCAGTCTCTGCCCTCAAAGATCTAACAGTCAGACTGGGAAAACAAGTTATGTATAAAAATCAGTATAATAATAAATTACTATGCTATGAGAGATACCAAGAAAATGATATATACTCCTTTAAGAAAGAGACTTTTATCTTATCTAAAACTTCTATTTTCCCTTTTCCTAGCAAAATGATTTGTACAAAGATGCTTAATAAATGCATTTTGTTTTGTTTTGAGAATATAATAATTGCACGTGAGATACTTCTTACCTTTCAGGGTCATTGTGGGGAAAGTACTTTGTTAATCTTGGATGTGAGTTAAGAAAAAATAGTACACCGCATTTATAAAACAGGACAGGAATCAAGCAGACTTCATGTATAAGCTGGCATTTAAGCCGGGCCTTAAAGGGTGCATAAAATTTTAATAAATAGGTGAGGAAGAAGATGATTGAGATAGAAGAAACAATTAAGATCAGACATAGGTTAGAGAGGAGGGTAGGAAGGACATTAAATGTTGGGGCAACAATAGGAAGAAAGGCTAGAGAGGTAACTTGCTTTTTAGCCATTTGTTTGCATTTTATTACAAGGATCTTTTAGAGATAACACTAATTTGAGCATTCTATTATATCGTGATAATTTTATATAAATTAAATGCCTGTGCACATGAAGCTATTAAAAAATCGTTCTGGCATCAGTTAAAAATATATAAATAAAATATGGTCCTTTAAAAAGTTAATATTAAGACTCTTCTAAAATATTGCCAATCCTTTTTATAGAGTAGAAAAGGAGTATGGAAATGATCATGGGAAAAGGAATATTAGATCAGGTTGTGGAAGACCTTGAATACTAGACTAAGGAGTTTGGGCTCTGTTGAGTAGTCTTAAGGAGCCATTGAAAGGTTTTGGTTAGTGATATAATTAAAAATGTACTTTTGGAAGATTAATCTGGCATTTATATGTAATATATACTGGAGAGAGAAGAGATTAAGAAATGGGAAGACACGGGATGAGGTAAAAGTTTATGTATTTTGAAAAATGTGTATTTCTAACTATGTGATGACTGTATATATTCTGTAGCCAGTTGGGAATATTTGTTGCTTGTTAGAAAAGTTAGGACTGAAAATATGTTTGGGAGAGATAAGTAGAAGTGGTTTTTGAAGCCAAAGAAGTGGATAACATTACTAAGGAAGAGTATATAGAAAGCAGAATGGGCTATGTTCTCCCCTCAGACCATCAACCTATATCATATTCTTTCCTTTTTAGCCAGGCTACTTAAAAAAAACTGTCACTTCTTTCCTCATTCCTCAGGCCTTTACAATTTGACTTTTTACATGTTCACTTAGCCACAGTTTGTACAGATCTCTTCACTGCCAAATAACTTCACAGTTATGAGTATTCATTTTCCTTTCAGGCACTCCTTTTATGTGAAACAATAAGGCCTCTCCCCTTTCTCTCTTATTCCCTTGCATATTTTTCCTTCCCTACCATTTCCTTCTTCTATAAGACAATCAAAACAGAACAAAACCTCTCTAGGCCCTTTGCTTGTCTTGTTTCACTTTTTTCCTCAGACTTTCCCTTTTAAATTTTGTGATATTAGTCATTATTGACCACATCCTCTCCTCTGGATTTTTATGTGACTATTCTTTTTTGGTTCTATTCTTTTTTTTTTTTTAAACCCTTGTACTTCGGTGTATTGTCTCATAGGTGGAAGATTGGTAAGGGTGGGCAATGGGGGTCAAGTGACTTGCCCAGGGTCATACAGCTGGGAAGTGGCTGAGGCCGGGTTTGAACCTAGGACCTCCTGTCTCTAGGCCTGACTCTCACTCCACTGAGCTACCCAGCTGCCCCCTGGTTCTATTCTTTTGTTGAATGAACATCATCTATATCCCCATCCCTCATTGCAGGTGGACTCTCAGACTCTGTCTTAATACCTCCATATTCTCTCTCTTGACAAATTCATTAGTTCTAGTCTCTCCTGTGTTTAAACCAGATGATTATTGGAGAGTTTTACCCTCTGTAGGCATCTTAATCTCATTAGATCTCTAATACAATTCATTATTTTCACTCACTAAAACTATACCTCTTCTAAACTTCCTCAATTCTCTTGAGAGTATCACCATTTTACCAGTCACCCAGCTTTTTGTAGCCTCACAATTCCTCATTTTCTCTCAATTTACATTTCAATGAGATCCTAATTGGTTCTAGCTCAACTATATCTCCTGCATACTCACTTAGCCACTATCCTAGTTTAGACCCTTATCACCTTTTGCTTGGACTATAGTGGTTGTCTGGTTGGTCTTCCTTTCTCAAACTCTTATGACCCACCAATTCTTTAGTATAAAGTTTCCTTTTTTTTTTTTTTTTTTTTTAACTCTTACCTTCCATCTTGGAATTAATACTTTGTATTGGTTCTAAGGCAGAAGAGCAGTAAAGGCTAAGCAGTGCGGGTTAAATGACTTGCCCAGGATTACACTGCTAGAAAGTATCTAAGGCTAGATTTGAACCCAGGACTTCCCAGCTCCAGACCTGACTTTCTATCCACTGAGTCACTTAGCTGTCCCCCACTTAACTCTTTATCATGCCTACTTTTACTGTTGCCTTGTCTGAGATGATAATTGCTATTCCTATCTTTATGAGCTTAAACTAAAGCTTTGTAGTTTGAGTAGCCCCCTATTTTAAATCTCTGAATATCAGTTATCTTTTGTGTAAGCTATGTATAATTGGATTCTGCTTTATAATCCATTCCATGTTATCCATTATTTTGTAGGTGAGTTTATCCTAGTCAGGTTCACAGTTATGAGTGTTCATTTTCCTTTCATGCACTCCTTTTATGTGAAACAATAAGGCCTCTCCCCTTTCCCTCTTATTCCCTTGTATATTTTTCCTTCCCTACCATTTCCTTCTTCTATAAGACAATCAAAACAGAACAAAACCTCTCAAGGCCCTTTGCTTGTCTTGTTTCACTTTCTTTCCATCCCTTGAAGACATCAATATTTTGTGAAAGACATTTGTTTCTTTTCTTTCTTTTAGAATATAAACAGTTCATCATTGTATGATCTCTTCTAGTTGCACATCCAAAGGCAATAGGAAACATTATTTCATGGGACATTTACTCATCTAGTATTGTAGTAGTCAGAATAAAACATTTGCATGTCTGCCTAATTAGTTAACACCAATAAAACATAAATGAAATGGCTAAATATTTACAAAAATGTATAATATCCAGGGAATAGAACAAGAGCTAACTAATTCAAATATTTTATCTTGGGGAAGGAAATTGAACAAAGATACAAAGGAATTTCTAAAGAGAAGAAAAAATCCCAAGACCATATAGATTTATAAATGAATTTTTAAAGAACAGTTTCATATTTATAAGACAATTTAGTCCAGTATTTTTTTTTTAAACCCTTACTTTCTGTCTTAGGATCTGTATTGGTTCCAAGGCAGAAGAGTGGGAATGCCTAGGCAATGGGGATTAAATGACTTGCCCAGGGTCACCCAGCTAGGAAGTGTCTGAGGACAGATTTGAACTCAGGACCTCCCATCTCTAGGCCTGACTCTCAATCTACTGAGCCACCTAGCTGTCCCCAATTGAGTCCAGGATTGCATAAAATGCAAAATTAGGCAAAGGATTCAATCAAACTTGCTTTGTGAGACAAATATGGTTGAGGCCTAAAACTTAATCTCTCAGGGAGAGATACAGCAAAGAAAGAAAGCTCTAGACTAGTGTCCCTCATGAATATCAGTGTAAAATAATAGAAATAGTGTTGATTTATTTTAAGAATGTAGGGCCAGTTCAATATTATGAAAATTATAATACATTTGACCATAGTGGTAAAAATTAAAATAAAGGCCACATGATTATATTAATAAATGCAGGAAATATGAGAATTTATATTAAAAAATGAAAAACATCCAAACAAATTGACCTTTCCTTAATATGATAAAGTAGTATTTATTTGCAAATAAGTGCTATGTTTTTCAGTACTGGAGAAATATTTTAAAGGACTTTTCAGTTAGATCATAGGTTGTATCCACTAATATTTGATGTTTCAGAAATGCTGGCTCTGTCAATGAGAAAAAAAAGTGTGAGACTGAGGATAGGTAGGCAAAGGAGGAAACAAAATTATCGTTTTTTACATTTGTAATGGTTTGCTTATAGAACCCCAGAAAATTAACTATTTCTATTTTTAATAGAAAAAAGTAATAACTAGCAGAATGGCAAGATACAATATAAACCCACAAACTCACCACCATTATTTCTATATATTAAATATTAACAATCAAACTAATCAGGATAAGGTTTTTTATAAAAGAAATTCTACTTAGAATAACTATAGAAAAATATATATCTCTGTGAGTCTAGCTACTAAGAGACATGAAAAAGTTATGACTGAAACTACAGAATATTTTTAATAGAAATAAAGATCTAAACCACAGGGATGTAAATTGTTCATGGTTGAGTTGCATCATTGTAATATATCTGACATTACCACCTAAATTCACATATTCAGTAATAAACCAATAAAACTATCAAAGAATTACTTTATAAAATTAGAAAAAATACTGTATTTGGAGGAAAAATATCAAGAATTTCAAGAAAAGATGAAAAAAAGTGAGAAGAAAAGAAACTTAGCAGTAGCAGATCTCAGACTATGTGCACAATAATATTAAAAATATTTAGTAAAGGCAGCCTATCTCAATTTCTCTTAAATGCTGTTAACCATTCTCTCTATTTGACCTGTATAATATTATTGTTTACATGTTGTCTCCCCAACTAGATTGTTTGCTCTTTAAAAGCAAGGACTATCTTTTGTCATTCTTTGTGTTCTTAGCTCTTACACAGTACTGACACATAGTGGACACTTAATAAATATTTTTCTTCACTAAGAAAATATAAAAGTTGAGCAGTAGAACATATTAAGAATATAAAATGCAATTAAACATTGGCATAATGTTTGATAAACATCAGAATTCCTATTCAGCTCCCAAGAAAGTTGTAAAGTTGTTTGGCAGAAATCAGATTTAGAACAGCATTTCATACCATATACTGCAAATAGGCTATAAGTGTATATAATACCAGATTTAAAAAAAGACATCTCATGAATTCAAAGGAGCAGGAAAGGAAGGAGGTACTTGCCATAGCTTTAGAGAAAGGGAAGAGTTCATGATCAAATAAGGCAGAGTATCATAAGAGATATGATGGACAATTTCAATTCTACTGAACTGAAGGATTTTTTTTTTTGCACGTTTAGGCAATTTAGAGAATATTAGAAGGGAAATAATTGAAAAATCTTTATAGCACATTTTAAAAATTGAGTTTTGATATCCTAAATATATAGAAGATGAGTAGAAATATATAAGAATAATATACTCCCCAATAGATAAATGGTCAAGTAACAAGAATAAACAATTATTAATAAGCAATTTTAAACAAATATTTGGGGAAAATACTTGAAACAACTAATTATAAAGAATGCAAATTAATACAATTCTGAACTTTCATCTCACACCCATCAGATTGGCAGAGATGACAAGGAACATGAGAACTGTTGTGGGGCTATGAGAAATCTTGCAGAATGTTGCTTGTTATCGCACTCTTTTTAGAGATATGACGTGATCTATAGCCATTCTGGAAAGCATTTTGGAATTATATTGCCAAAGTCACTAAATTGTGTGTACTCTTTGAATGAGTCCTACCACTACCTATGTGGCTCATACCTTCAAAAAGATTTTAAAAAGTGAAGAATGAGCCATACATGCAAAAATATTTATATCTGGACCTTTTGTTATAGCAAAGAACTAGAAGCAGAGCCTTACTCATAAATTGGAGATTAGCTAAACAAATAATTATGACATGTGAAATAGATAGATTCAGAGAAATTTGGAATGACTTGTTTGAACTGATGCAGAATTAATTGAGCAGAACAAAGAGAACAATTTATATAATGTCCACAACATTGTAAGGGAAAACAATTGTGTAAGACTTAAGAACCACCATCAATGCAATCACTAATAAATCATAACTCTACAAGTCAGCCATGCTTCCCATCTCTTGGCACAGAGGTAATGGGCTAAAGGTGCAAAATGAGACATAATTTTTCAGATCCAGCCAATATGTTCATTTGTTTTGAGTGACTGTCCCATGTTGGCAAAGACGTGGCACACGTGTCTTGGTGTACTGCAAGGGGTAGTTCTGTTCCCCCCCTCCACTGTGCCTGACGGCATTTTTTGCATGCCCCATCCCTCCACCTAACTGCCCAATGTGAGCACTTTCTCCCTCTACTCTCTGGAGTAATTCAGGAGGGGGGCTCACAGACTGCTTGAAGGTGCAGTTTGGGCATGTGATCTCTAAAAAGTTTGTCAACTCTGGACTATACTTATTTGTTAAATTTGTTAAAAAAGGGGACTTTTTTTAAAGAGGAGAATTGGAACAGCAGTAGGACCATAGTGCTTGTTGTGGAGTCATTTCAGACACATCTAACTCTTTGTGACTCTCTTTGGGGTTTTCTTGGCAGAGACACTGGAATGGTCTGCCATTTCCTTCTCCAACTCATTTTACAGATGAGGAAACTGAGACACACAACTAGTAAGTGTCTGAGACTAGACTTGAAATTGGGCGGATCCTGATTTGAAGCTCAGTGCTCTATTATTATGCCACCAAGAAAAGAAAGAAAAGATTCAGTGACTCATTAAAAATAGAAGAGAATAGAAGGAAGTTCAGATGGGGACTCATAATTGGGGCAGGGTTGGAACTACCATGTGAAATGTGAATTTTAAAAAAAACTGCATTTTTGGAAAAACTTAAGTGAAAATAATTTATGTAATGATTAGAGAACAACTTTGAAAAGCCTTAGAACTCTTAATAAACCACAGTTTCAAAAGAAGGAAGAAGAGACTCATTTTTGGATTTGGCTAATGTGGACATTTGTTTTACTTGATTATATAGCTATGTTTTAAGTGGTTTTTGTTTTGTTTTTGTTTTAAGTGGTTTATTTGTTTTATTTGACAAATGGATGTAATCAGGAGGGACAGATTAACTTTAAAAATTCTTGTGACTTGAAAAACTATGAAAAAGTGAATAGATATGACAGATACATTAATATGAGACATAGAGAATTTGTAGGCTAAAAAGACATTTTGCTTAGCGAATAGTTGAATAAATCTGTCATACTATCGAGAAAAAAAGATATGGTGCTCTGAACAGAGTTGTCCTTAATAAATAAAAATCAAATGACAAAAAAAGAACAGTTAAATCAAATAATATACAGTAGTTCAGTTACCTTTTTATTTTTGAACACTAAAATATTTGTTGATGTCCATTAAATTCATAAGAAAAAAAAAACTTTGACTTCAAAGAAGGGCAACAAGAATATTAACAATTATCCACCCATATGCCTATTTGTCCAATATTGATCTTAAATGCAGTGTGCCCCTTTTTACTGTCCTTTGGATTTCATAGTGAACACATCATTGATGACAGTTTCAAAAGAGAATCAGTGAATTTTCACACTATTCTATGGCAGACTATATCTTTATAGTCAAGCACTTTAATTAAACTTATTGAGAATAAAAGTTCTCCTGTGGTGTTTATTATTTGTTGCAAAACGATTTTGATTCATCAGAGCAACACAGACTTTAAAAGCATTCTTCCACCAAGGAATCTCCCATGCATATGCTAAAATCTTACAAGATTCTTTGAAAGATAATCAAGAGAGGCATAAAACAGGGAAATATATTCACCAAAAGTATTTGCCATTGTTTGAAAGATATACAACACAGAGATCTAGAACTTCAAAGAATGAAAGTTTTAAGTTATCCTTATGATATTAGAGAGGGGCACACTGTATTTGAGTGTGCTGTGATACAGTACCCACAATGATTTGTGCAGGAGAAATAGCCAAGGATGCTGTCAGAGAAGTAGAATTGAAAAAGGAAATGGGTCAGGCATAGAGGGAGAGAAGGAAGGGATAGAATAGCAGATAGAAAGCCAGAGTGCAATATTAGTGTCTGCAATGTCAAGTTCCAGAGGAACCTTCCCTCCCCACAAGGACAAAGTATAGATCTTAAGGACAAAGTATAGATCTGTCAAGAGGTCTTCTGTTCAGGAGAGTTTCTCATTAAAAAATACATATAGGAAGAATAGGACAAGAGCTAGGTTTGTTGGAAGCTCCAGTACAATTAGAAAAAAAAATTTAATAACAAGTTTATACTCTCATTAACTATCATTTTTATTTCTGTTGTTGAAGATTTGTTTATTATGGTCATTAAGTTTAGAATGAAATAAAAAAAAAATTAAAGTTCTCAGATCTTATATATGTCTTCCTGATCCCTTGTGATTCAAAGTATTGTCATGTCAGCTGTCCTTGTAGTGGTCTTTCTGGGCAGGGGCTGTTTAATTTGTGTCTGTGTCTTTATACACAGATACACAGTGCTTGAAAGAAATAGGTACTTAATAAATAAGTGTTGGAATTGAATTGATTTGAAAACAGCTGAAGTATTAGGGGATTTTTTTTTAAGTGGCATAGGTTTAGAAAGTGAAAATAGAATGCAGAGAATATTAAAAGAGGTTTGAGCCATGAAAGAAAGCAGAGAAAGAGGTACTTTTGGGGAGGAGAGGTAGCTGGGTGTAGGGGAAGTGTTTTTTCCTCCTTTTTTAAGGATGTGGAAAATAAGAGTCCATTTCCAGAATGGAGTTGAAGAAGCTAACTGAGAGGGAAATATTTAAGTATGCTTTTTAAAAAGAATTTGAGTCAAGGAGGAGAGGATATAACAGAGTTTATATGAAAGAGCTTTTAATATTCCCAGCAAAGTAAGAATAAAGTCATCTCCTGAAAATTGAGAAGTGGAAGGCTTAGGGGGAATTGGAAGTTTGGAAGAGATGTATTTAAAAAAACAAATGGTAGTGAGGGCCAGCTGCCAGCTTTTAACTTATAATCTTCATATTTTAGATTTGATTTAATGAGAGATAAAGGGAAGGAATGCTGTAGAGGATGATGGGGGGAATTGTTAATATTTTCCAAAGAATGCAAAAGAGCCTTTAGAATAGCAGATAACTGACTTGGGCATATAAAAGGGGTAGGGAGATAAATTGGTTAGCTACATTAAATGAATGGCATGTATTAATGTATTGTAAAATACTATATCTTATCTTTCCATGATGCATTAATAATCTAGCAAGTTACATATATTTATTGCCTTTTATCTAATTTTTTAGCAATGCCTATTATTTGCTTATTTTGACACTAATAAGACATCATATACCAGCTACAGTATTCAGAGTGTTTTTGTCGTCTCTTTTGGTGTGTTCTACAACCATGTGGTACATTCAAGTATTTTTATTCTCATATTACAGTTGAAGAAACTGAGACTTAGAAGAGGGCGAGTGACTAGCTCACGGTCACACAGCTAGTCAGTGGCAGAATGAACACCTGAATCCAGGTTTCCTATATAAGTCATTAGTGAGTGTTTATCACGTTTTTTTAGAAATGCCATACTCCTCTATTTAACTCCCAACTGATATATTCACCTTGTGTAGGGTGTAATGCAGGATTTGTGCAAGAAATGCACAAATCCTGCATTACGAGGGATTGCTAAGGTTTTTTTTTTTTTGTTTTGTTTTTTTTTAATGCTTATAGAGAATACCTCTTAAGTCCTAACCCTGGGGAGAAAACTGGAATATCTTTCTTTTGTCTTAAGATTGCCTAGGAAGAGAAAAAAATCCTTAATGACTACTCTGAGGTAGCATGGCACAACAGATAAGAGAGCTGGCCTGGGAGACCGGAAGACCTGGTTTTAAGTCCCACCTTTATCATGTACTGGTTCTGTGATCCTGGGCAAAACACCAACTTCTCAGTGTTCTGGGCAATCTCTAAGACTATAAATTGTAGAGAAGATGCCAGCTTGTATTGATAGAGGATGTTTGTTTATTTTGGAGTTACCTAATATAAATTAAAACAACATTTGGACTAGATAATCTCTAAAGTTCCTTCTAGCTATAATGTTTATGATTTTGAGAGTCAGACTGAATCTAAGCCAGTCATTGAAGAGAAGAAGCTAGGAAACAGAAGAGTCTCTCAGTTCAACATTTATGAAGCAACTACTATGTACTAGGCTTTGTACTAAGTGCTGAGGAATCAAAGAAAGACAAAAACAGTTCCTGCTCTCAGGGAACTCACATTCTAATCGGGGAGACAATATGTAAACAATGATGTACAACTAGCTATATATGGAATAAAATAACAAATAGTCAACAGAGAGGAGACACTAGAATTTAGGGAAATTGGAAAAGACTTCCTTTAGAAAATGGATTTTAGTTGGGGCTTGTAGGAAGCCAGGGACCCAGGAGGCAAAGATGAAGAGTGTGAACATTCCAGGCATGAGAAATAGCCAATGAAAATATCTAGAGTTTGGAGATAAAGTATCTTGTTTGAAGAACAGCAAGGAAGCCAGTGTAACTGCATCACAGAGTTGGAATGCAATGAGGTGTATATGGTATAATAAGACTAAAAAGCTATGTGTGGAGACAGATTATGAAGGGCCTTGAGTGACAAACTGGATTTTACATTTAATCCTGAAGGTGATAGGGAGCCACTATAGTTTATTGTGAAGGGGAGTGAGGGGAATAACGTGATCAGACATATAATTTAGAAAGATAGCTTTGTTGGCTGAGTGGAGGATGGACTGGAATGGGGAAAAACTTGTGGCAGGCAGATTTACCAAGAGGCTTTTGCAATAAAAAAAGAAAGGACGTTAAGGAGGTTTTGTACTTGTGTGGTGGGTAGGTAGTGTCAGAGGAAAGAAAAGGAGCTGTATACGAGACATATTATCAATACAAAATTGATAGGCCTTGGC
The DNA here is from genome assembly GCF_016433145.1 of Gracilinanus agilis. Classification (NCBI taxonomy): domain Eukaryota; kingdom Metazoa; phylum Chordata; class Mammalia; order Didelphimorphia; family Didelphidae; genus Gracilinanus; species Gracilinanus agilis. The sequence goes on from NC_058131.1 coordinate 575,199,897, forward strand.
ATCAGATTGTATGTGGAGGATGAAAAAGAGGGAGAAGTTGAGGAGCCTGGGTGATTGGGAGGATGGTGATACCCTTAAACAGTAGTAAGGAAGTTAGGACAAAGGGAGGAAAAGATAATGAGCTCAGTTTTGGACATTGTTGGGTTTGAGATATGTATAGGACATCCAATTTGAGATGTAAGAGTGGAGAGTTGAAGAAAGGTTAAGGAAGGATAAGTAGATTTTGGAATCATTAGTATAGAGATAATTGAATTTTTGGGAGCTGATGAGCAAATGAAATAGTATAGAATGTGATAGCGAACCTATGACATGCCTGCCAAAGATGGCATACATGGACCTCTCTGGGCACACACAGGCCCCTGGCTTGGCAGGCTAGTGGCCCTGCCCCCGAATGCAGGGGGTGGTAGTAAGGCATTCTAGCCTCTTTCCACCATCACAGGGGTATAGCACAGCCTGCCCTGAAGGGTGCAGCCAGACCAAGGCAGGAAGCCAGGCCCCGTCCCCCAAACTCAAGGGGAAGTATGGAGCACTGGAGCTTCCCCATGGAAGCTCTGTCTGGCCTCTGCCCTACTCCTAAACACAGGGGTGGCTGGGGCACTGCACACAGTTAGGGGGTGGGATACGAAGTTGGGGGCAGGACATGACATGCAATGGAGGGGTAGGCAGGGGCATGAAGTCTGGGGAACATGGCACAGGGTCCCTAAAAAGTTCCAAAACGTTCGCAATCACTAGTATAGAAGAAGGCAGCCCAGGAAAGAGCACTGTGGAATATAACCATGGTTAGTAGGCGTGACCTGGATGAAAATCTAGCAAAAGCAACTGAGGGGTGGTCAAATGGATAGAAGGAAAATCAGGTGAAAGTAATTTCACAAAAACTAAGGGAAGAGAGTATCAAAAAGAAAATGATCAGCAATGTGAGAGGCTACAGAGAGGTTGTAGATGATGATAGATAAAAAGCCAAGAGATAAGGGGGAAATAAGAGAAGTAGAAAGAGAAAAAAAAAAGAGGTAAGTTAGTAGTATCAACAGTGGCTATCAGAAATTAAATTAATATGGAGACCCTGAGTGGCAGATACTGGCAACAGAGAAGAGTCAGTTATGAAAAAACAAAACAAATAATCTAAGTAGATAAATAACAGTTTTGTAGGCATTGAACACACAAGCATAGGAAGCTACTTCTCTGTACATGGCATCTGTGTGAAGATGAAAGTTTTAAAAGAGTTTTAGAATGCCACAGTGACAGCCTAGCATTTAAGTATTCAGTTCAGTTCTCTGGGATGGAGATTAGTATACACTTTTTTTTTAACCCTTACCTTCTGTCTTTGAAATTATTGGTTCCAAGGCAAAAGAGAAAGGTAAGGGCTAAGTGATTTGCCTCAGGTTACACAGCTATAAAGTGCCTGAAGCCACATTTGAACCCAGGGCCTCCTGTTTCTAGACCTGACTCTTAATTCACTGAGCCATCAAGTTGCCCCTCCCTTTATGTTTACATAAACTCTCTTTACAGTTAGTATAGTATCATCTTTACTTCTACATCCTTTATACCAGCATTGACTCTAGCCATTGTAAATAGCAGCATTGAAGTCAAGTATATGGTATAGTTTAGAAAGGTACTTTAGAAAGCTTTCCAACCATAATGCAAACTAATATGTTTTGTCACTTAATGATCAGTTATTGTGAAAACTGCAAACCTGAATGATTCCTTGAATCAGATAACATTTGAATATTATTATGTATCAGAATAATAGATGAGTTGGTCTGTATTGATAGACTTTCCACTCTTAATTTCCTAAGTGGATAAAATAATAGATCTTAACAAAAGTAATGCATAAATGTTTCATTTCCAACATATTTGAAGGGACAGTTTATCATATTTGGCTTGGTGGAAACTGTAATTTAGTGAAAAAATTTGTACATGGGTTAAAGACCTTTGACTTCTTTGATATCAGAACTCTTTACCCAAGCAGATTGGCAGATTCACCTAGAACTCAGAGTCTTAGAGTTGTAAAAGGTAAAAATTATGGTTGGACTGGATATTTAAAGTTTGGTCGCCAGGAATCGATTTTCACAATTCCCATGAAAGACCCAAGTCATGATGGCTTTTATGGTAGTTTATTTACAAATAGGAAGAGTGAAGGAAGAGGGGAGAGAGAGAGAGAGAGAGAGAGAGAGAGAAAGAGAGAGAGAGAGAGAGAGCATGAGTGAGTGAGTTACTCTGGCCTGGTCGGAAGAGCAGAAGCAGACAGGGCTTCAGAGGCCCCAGCAAAGGGGGCGGGGCACAGAGGTTAATTAAACAAGGCTTCTAGCCAAGAGGCCTCTTTTAGAAAGGCTATTGCCTCCAGAAATGCCAAGGAAAAGGAGTCGGCCTTAACTTACCCACGTACCCATGTGACAATTCAAAGGGAAGCAGTCTGAGGTCTCAAACTAAGCACCTCCAAGGCCAAGTTCAAAAGGCAAAATCCCCTTCACAGAAAATTACCATCATATTATTAAAAAGATAGTTCTTTTCATCACTTCCTGCATCCACCTCCAGTACTACGAGGACAAATGGCAGCCACAACCTTGTTTTGGACTGCCTTGGGGACAGTCACTTGTTTTTGATTTGTCACTAGCACATGTGGGTCATAGACCTCCCCCCTTGCAACTTAATTCTAAGTTAGGTGGGGTAACATATTCCTGATGGCTAAAGTCTAAAGAATCAATAAGGGCGAGCTAATTCCATTTTCACTGAGCGCTGCCTGGGGGCACTGAGAGATTATGGTTGTCCACTATCATCATGTACTTACATGCTAGATTTGTATTTGAACCCAGGTATTCATTATTCACATGTACTCTTCCCTACATTGTTGATTTTCTTGTGTTTGTAAGTAAACTTCAGAACAACCAACCTCCTCCCATCCCCAGTTTTCAATGTTGGATTGATATAAAAAATAGTTAGAAATATGTGCATTTTCTTTTGAGTGTTTAAATTACTCATTTTATATTTGGCTTATATGTTTTATTTTAAAACATTGCTTGGGCTACTTATTTGATACTTCACAACATCTTTGTTGAAGCTTCATGAATTCTGTGGCCCAAATAATCTTTCCTTGCCTTAACACACCTTTCTTCAGAATTTTCATGTTTCTGTAGATGGTATTACTATTTTAGTCACTAGGCTTGTAATTTCAGAGCCATCCTCAACTTCTCACTCTGCCCTACACTATTTACCCAATCATTTGTCAAATCTTGTCATTTCTGTTTCTAGAACCTCTCTCACATCTAATCCCCTTCCCTCTACTCATGGAGCTACCATGTTAATTTAGATCCTCTTTTGCTTAGATTATTGCAGTAGTCTTATAACCAATCTTCCTATCTCATGTCTTTCCTCTCTTGAATCCCTTCTCCACGTAACAGCCAAGAATATTTTCCTAAAATACCATGTTACTACTTTAAAAATTCCCTTGGCTCCCTTTTATGTCAAGGGTGAAATAAAAATTTTCCTATTTAGAATTTAAAACCCTTTCTGACTTGGATCCACCCTTTCTTTTCCAGGCTTATTGTACATAACTCTCCTTACCACTCAAAGCAGCCATATTGCTGTTCTTTATACATAATATACTACCTCCTGTCTGTATGGGCCATCTGTCCCCAGTGTCTCAGATATATTCCCTACTCCCCTCTGTCTTAGAATAGCTCATTTTCTTTAGACTCAGCTTATGTATCACCTTGGTTAGGATGCCTTTCTTTCACCTTTCAGATAGTGACCTCCCTCTCAAAAATTATATTGTATATATTTTGTACTTACTTAAATTTGTATGGATTGTCTCCCTTGAAAGAATGCATGTACTCCATGAGGGCAAGGACTACTTTTTTGTCTTTATATTCCTAGAATATATAGCACAGAATTTGGCATATAGGAGACATTTATAATTTCTTCCTAATTGATTGGTTGGTTGTTGTATGTTCCAGAACTTGCTGTCTGCTAGCCATTCCAGATCCCAGGTACCTTTCCTATAGGATGAGCTATTGGAATGGGACTTGGTTAGTTGGGTATTCTGAAGCTTTCTGAATGATAACGTTCCAATTATAGAAAAAAGAATTGGAGAGAATTTAGCTTTCAGAATCCTGAAGGTCAATAGGACATTTTAGAAGTTATTGAGACAGCAATCAAGGGATAGTTTTTGAGCATGGCTGTGGTAAAAAGTTATTTATTTCATCATCGATATGCTCCATGAATCATCATTTAATAGTACTAGGAGAAAGATTTGGAGCAATTTTTTTTTTTGCAAGAGTAAAAATGTAACACTTCCATGACTTTCAGCTGCTTTGAAGCTGAGAAAACAGAAGAAAAACCTGGTTTAGCTAATATGATTATGGTCATAATAATTATTCATTTATTCAGCAGATATGACCTTGTTTGTATGGAGTGCTGGGGTAAACACCAGGGCAGTTAGAAAGTTTAGATAAGATGTTTGGGGCTTTTATGGAGCTTAGAATTTTGATAAAGTAATGACACAGATAACTATAATACAGAGAAATGCATTAGGCAGGGACAACATTGGGCATGAGGGCTGAGGTCACTTAGTAGATTGATTTTTGTCAATCATTTGCATTTACTTAATTTGCAAAATAAAATGTTTTATATATGCTCAAGAAGGGAAAAATTTGTTACTGATTTGGGCAGGGTGGAGTGGGGTCACAGGTGGTTTGATGGGGTTGGTGTCATTTGAGTTAGGTTTTAAAAACTATAGGAATTCAACAAAAAGGCGGGAGGGTGGTGTTCATGGGATGATATGTATTATATGAACAAGTATTCTAGAAACTGCTCAGAGTTGTATTAGAGTTGACCTGGTACCAATGTATTGCTATTCTGAAGCTAAGAGCCAGGCAATATTTAGCTGACTTGAAAATCAGCACTAGGACTGTGATCATTTAGTACTTTGTTGGGACTGGACTCTGTCAAATAACTTGGCTTTGTCAAGGCCTAATCTCATTTCTTTAAGTTTATGATTCTTCTAGTAGATATTTTCTTTTCTATTGGAGTTGGGGGTGGTAATTAAAATTCATATATAGAATTTTGCTTTATAACCAAATAGATAGATGCCTTTAAATATAGGTAATATATGGACATCAATCTCAGTGTCCTTAATGCTCATATTATTGTTAACATTTTCTGTAATAAATGATTTTCTTTTGTGGAATTAACCTTTAATGAATATGTCTCTTTCCTTCTCATTTCTACTTGCCAAAATGTTTTGATTATAGGGTTCATCTGCTGATCGAAGTCAGTGGAGGGAACCAACTAGATCATCTGATGGCTTATGCTCTCTCTATGAGGCATCTCTGTGTCTATTTGAAGAGGTATGTAAATAAAACTTGATAAAGTCTTGATCTAAAGTTTGATCTAAAGATCTAAAGCCTGATGATGTTTTTGAATTGCATTTCACTTAATAATTATTTTAGCTTCAAGAACTTCAAATATGTTATATATATCACCCATAAAAATAACTAACTTCTGAAGCTTAACTCTAGCTGAGTAGATTGTTCTGATTTTAAAATTTTTATTTTCCTATCTTGATTTCTTCTCTATGCTGCTGTAGTAAAAATAAATAAAAAAGTTTCTTTCTTTTTTCCACCTTCTATTTTCTCTCAATAAAACCTCAAGTCTTCTGTTAAGAGCATGGAAAAGTAGAGTTATTAATTCAGGTTAACATTCTGTACATTCACTAAATCCATAAGATTATTCTGACCTGCTGCCAGAAGTATATCTAGTTGGTGAACTATTTTTTTAAAAACCCTTTCCTTCCATTTTAGAATCAATATGTGTGTTGGTTCCAAGTCAGAAGTTCTGTAAGGGTTAGTCATTGTGGGTTAAGTGACTTGCCCAGGGTCACATGGCTAGGAAAGTATCTGAGGACAGATTTGAATCCAGGACCCTTGAGTCTTTAGGTCTCGCACTCTACTCACTGAGCCACCTAGCTGCCCCCAGGAAGTAGTTTTTAAAAATTATGATTTAAGTTTATTTTTCTAATCATACTTCATTTGCTTGTTGCCCATTATATTGATTTTTTTTAAAGATAAAGATTTTGTTGGTTTACATGATTAAGCAAGGAAAATAAAGATGAGAGAATTAGATTTTGAAATACAAAGACTATGTCAGACATAGAAGGAAACTAAAGGAAGGCAGGTAAGCTATGAATTCTTTGGAATAATTTCTCCATCTTTAAAGCTTCCTTTTTGGCTGCCTTTAGTAGTTTGTAATGTAAAATAGTGTGACCACTCATCCTTTTGAATTTTATAATTCCAATGTCATAGAGATTCCTAAGAGATTGTTTGCAGCATTTCAGTGTGTTGGGAGGAGAGTGAAAGAAAAAAATAATTCAAAAAGCATTAGAAAACAATGGTTAAAGCAAGTCTTGAGAGTGTGTTAAATATTAATTGCACATTTTTAATTTTAATAGGTTTGCAGAATGGCTTCTGATTACTCAAGAACATGTGCTAGCCCAGATAGCATTCAAACTGGTGATGCACCCATTGTTTCTGAAACTTGTGAAGTCTATGTTTGGGGTAGTAACAGCAGTCATCAGTTGGTAGAAGGCACCCAAGAAAAAATACTGCAACCTAAATTAGCACCAAGTTTTTCTGATGCACAGACAGTAAGTTCTTTATGTTCTTCTTGTAATTGCTAACTATATATGTGGATTCATGCTGACAGATTTTTTTAAAAGCAATATAAAAGATCCATTTTTAAAAGACTGCAAATCTTAGTTCTTACCCACCCCCCCCCCCCCCCCCACCCCCCGGCCAAGCCCCTGTAACCGACGCACATTTCCACTGGTAAAAAATCATTTTAAAAGAAAGTAATGAGAAACATTTGTTGTTTTCCCTAAATCTCAAGTCTTTGATGTTTAAAAAAAATCATGATTACTTTTTCCCAACCAAGCTGTATAGGATAAGTCATTTCCATACTGAGCTAATTGTTGTGATATGTTGACATTTTGCTAAAGAAAAATGAAATTAAACTGTGAAGTGCCTTATTTTGTGGATTGGCTTTTAAATAGTTTTGTTTTCTTAAAAAACACACAGTATTCCAGAGAGATTAAAAAACAAAAGGAAACGGATCTATATGTTCAAAAATATCTATAGCAATTCTTTTAGTGGTGGCAAAGAATTAGAGATTGAGAGGATGCCAATCAGTTGGGGAATGGCTGGACAAATTGTACTGTGTAGTTGTAAAGATTTACATGAACTGATGCAAAGTAAAGTGAGCAGAACCAGGTGAACATTGTACACAGAGACAGCAATGATCAACTGTGAATGACTTAACTATTTTCAGCAATTATCTAAGCAATTCCCAAGGACTGAAAAATGCTATCCACCTCCAGAGAAAGAATTGATAAGAAAGAGTCTGAATGCAGATCAGAGCATACTTTTTTTTACTTTAAATTCTTGGGTTTTTTTTGCAAGGGGGGGGGCAGTTCTTTTCTTTTGCAACATGACTAATATGATTGCACTTGTATAACTTATAACATTGCTTGCTGTTTCAGAGAGGAGGGAGAGAACTTAGAACTCAAAATTTTTAAAAAAGGAATGTTAAACATTTTTACATATAATTGAAAAAAATTAACAATAACAACCAAAATCTGTAGTCATTTCTCCAACCTAAGTTGAGCTCTTCAAATATTTTATTCGGTTTTCTTTAAAATATATATTTTTTTTATACATTTCCTTTTTTTTTTTTTTTTTTTTTTAAACCCTTGTATTTCGGCGTATTGTCTCATAGGTGGAAGAGTGGTAAGGGTGGGCAAATGGGGGTCAAGTGACTTGCCTAGGGTCACACAGCCGGGAAGTGGCTGAGGCCGGGTTTGAACCTAGGACCTCCTGTCTCTAGGCCTGACTCTCACTCCACTGAGCTACCCAGCTGCCCCCAATATATTTTTGCCTTATTGGCACACAACATATTCCTTATTTATTTTCTAAAACCTTTATCTTCTGCCTTAGAATCAATACTAAGTATTGGTTCCAAAGAAGAAGGATAGTAAGGGCTAGGCAGTTGGGGTTAAGTGACTTTCCCAAGGTCTCCCTGCCAGGATGTATCCGAGGCCAGATTTGAACCCAGGAGCTACCTACCTGCCTCAGAACATATTCTTTTAAAAGAGTTTACTATAATAAATCAAACTTACCTATACTAATAACTATTGTGGGATTTATAGGAAAATTTATTTCCTTTTCTTTCCTCTAGTTGTAAAAGAGGACTAAATAAAAACTTTTAAATATGATTTTATTTAATCTTGATTCAGTTGATACCTGGAACAGTAAAATATAGCATTATTTTTTATTTTAAAAGTTCAGTTCAAAATCAAAAAAGGCATTAGTAACTCATTTTTATATATTGTATCTTGACACAACATAGGAAGCCATAAATTACATTGCCTTAAATTATTTCCTTTAGTCCTTCCCTCTGACTTTCTGGCTTAATAACAACCCTCAGACAGAAGGACAAGGACTAGGCAAATGAGGTTAAATGATTTGCCTAGCATCACACAATTAGGAGGTGTCTGAGACCAAAGTTGAACCCAGGTTCTCCCTATTCCAGGCCTGATTCTCAATCTGCTCTACCACCTAGCTAACCCTTCCATTAGATTTTCTTGCCAAATCCACTTTTAAAACATTAGTTTTTTGATGCAATCCTTATATTTCAACAGTGTCAGAGTAGTCTTGTGTGCAAACTTATTTAGTGGATACAAACCAATAATTCTTCTTTGGTACCTGAGAGCACTCCTAAGTTGTATTTTGCCTCTGGTCTGTGTCAAAGACAAAATTTGAACCTAAGTCTTCTTAACTCCATGGCCAAACTTGTTTGAATTTCATTATGCTGCCTCTCAAATTAAACATCATATTTAAATAGTGTAAGAAAAATGTTATATTTTAAAATATCCCTCAATTTATTTGTTTTATTAGATTGAAGCTGGACAGTATTGCACTTTTGTAATTTCTACGGATGGTTCCGTTAGAGCCTGTGGTAAAGGTAGCTATGGCAGACTAGGACTTGGAGATTCCAACAATCAATCTACTCTAAAAAAATTGACATTTGAGCCACATCGGTCTATTAAAAAGGTGTCATCTTCTAAAGGATCTGATGGTCATACTTTAGCTTTTACCACTGAAGGTGAAGTCTTCAGCTGGGGAGATGGTGATTATGGAAAACTGGGGCATGGAAATAGTTCAACACAGAAGTACCCTAAACTTATTCAGGGACCTCTTCAGGGAAAGGTAGGTAAAAATTGTTTTTGTTGTTATAAATTGATAATACATTTTATTATATATTTATATTATATTATCATATGTTAATATAATTTATTTTTTCAGTATCTTCTTTTTGAAAAATTTTTTTTGTTTACCTCTTGAATTTTTATACTAAATTTATAATTAAAGTATTCTCACAGCATAGCAATTATCATTTGCATTTTCATATTGTCTTCAAGGAAGTGAAGACACGTCATCAAATTTGGTTGCTATTAAAAACATCTTTTACACTTAAAGATTTTTTATGTGTGATGTGTGATGTGTTTAGTTCAAATTTTTGTTTCACTTTTGAAGTTGAATTAAAAGAAAAACATTGGTCCTACATATCATCCAATAGGTACATATGCCTAGTGAATTTCATGGGAGTTGAAGGAGTACGGAATTGATGAGAGATCCTTCTCAATGCAGTGGCTATCTTTTCTCTGGCTTCTTTTTTACTTTGAAAACATTAGTCAGGGGTACTTTTGAAATAGTGGATCTTGTTAAGTGGAGTTTCTCCTAGGAACTTGAGCTGAGTGTTTAAAAAATTTCAATAAAGTGTAACCTTTCCTAAGTTATTCTCTTTTCAGTTTTCTCTCTACTTTTTCTTTTTAGATTAATAATGTCAAACATTACCATTTAAAAAATTCCATTATGACCATCACAGTGCTTTGAAACATAGTTTGTTGAATTGAATCACTAAATATTTTGGACTCTTTGAAAGAAAGATGTCATATATGATACTGATAAATTTTCTGTGTGGTCCTACATTCCTTAAAATGAGGACAAGTTATATCATGCCAAAAGGACATGATATATATAGTAATTGTTTTCCTTTTCCCTTTGTTCTCTGGATTATACTGCAACATGCTTCTATCAATATAATCTACATAAAAGCTAAAGAGAGTGAAAAAGTTTTTCTGAAGGCTAGAGCAGGGCCATTAAGCCAATGAATGCCTTTGGAGATTACCTTTGCCTTAATAGTGATTTTTTTCTTCACACTGGGTGTTGAGTCATATGGAGAGGACTTTTGATTTGAAGATGGGGAGCAGCTACAAGAGACCCTTTCTAAAAGCTTTACAAAATAAAATTATCATGCAAAACAAAAGTGCTTAATTGCAGACAATCATTGTAGGTTTAAAGTTTCAAAACTGAAATGATTAGAATGAATATTGACTAGTTTATAACACCTTACTTTACATGAATGTTAATATTTTTATTTAGTTCTTGTTAAATAAAATTGAAGCAGATATTCTTTTTTTAAAAAAAAGGCATTTTCAAGGTTTATTTCCTTACTTATTTTCCCTTCTCTCTCAGAAATATCCAGTTAACTTCTGTAGTTCACATGGTTACAAAATGTAACCATTTTGTTCTTATTAGGACCAAAAGTATTACATTTACATCATGGTATTTTGAAATTGTTAGTGTAATATCTAGCTTTAGGTTCAGGGCACTCCTATACCTAGTCCCAGAGAAATAGTACGGTATATATAATTGAACTAGAGTAAGAAGATAGCAGTTTTTACACTCTAATTCTAATACTTAAGTTGGTATGTTGTGTTATCAAAAGTATTTAACCCCTCATATTTGTTTCCTCAAATGTTAAAATGTTTATAATAATATATTTGTATTACCTAACTCCTATGGCTCTTGTGAGGAGTGTTTGTAAATCTTTCTTCATCCAAAGTTTTCTGACAGGCTTATTACTATGTAAATGGGAATAGTAGTAGTTGTTGCTTTTATCACTAAGAAAAAGTTTGATTCATTGGTGGGTGGCATAGTATTTCATAAAGAAAACATGTTAATTTATTTGTAAATGTTGGAGGAAAAACTTTTTAGGACTTACTGTGGGAAATTGGGTACAGCATAATAAAGAGCACAAAATTTATCAGTTTTTTTCTGTTTAATGCAGGTAGTTGTGTGTGTGTCAGCTGGATACAGACATAGTGCTGCTGTCACTGAAGATGGTGAATTGTATACATGGGGCGAAGGGGATTTTGGAAGATTAGGTAATTCTAAAATTGAAATTATTTAGAGAGGAAAAAGTGAAAGGTTATAATTACTAAAGAGTAATGATATGGCTTTCTTAGGCTAACACTATTATTTATGTTTTTTACTTTTAACAGTATTTCTGAAATATTAGCCTGACTATAGGATAAAATACATACTTAGATTGTCAGTTTTTACAAATGAGTTTTTATGGTATCTTTTGCTTTATATTACCTACATTTCAGAATGATATTTAAGGCTTTCTACAATATGACTTGAAACTATTTTTATAGTCTTATTTCATACTATTCCCCCTCATGTGCTTGATCTGCTAAATTGGATCTTTAGTTAATTTGTGTTATTGTTCTGAGCTCTCTCTCTCTTTTCTATGTTAACTTGTCTTTCTTTGCTTGGAATACACTACCTCCTTTAAGGTTCCCTTATCTTGGCTTGTTGAAATTCTTATGGTACTATATACTTGATCTGTGATCTGACTCCAGTTGAAAGTATTCACTAAAAAGAACATTTTATGTAACTCACATTAACACAACCTGCCTTTTGTCATAATTATTCACTTGTCATATTCCCCTGTTACATTTTTATTTGTGTTGTATACAACAACAGTGTGTCTGCGTATGCATATGTATGCTCTCTTTGAGAGCAAAGACTCTTGGAAAATTATTATTTTTTATACCTACTGTTTTTTGTAGCATCCTATAATAGGAGCTAAACTTCTTGAGTTGAACATCAGGTATCAAGGAATTTTTACATATCAAGGAATTTTTAGTTTCAAACTAAAATTTTGGACAGAAATAATACAATTACTGATATTTGGTAAGTAACTGCATACAAATCTTGCTGCTAATCTGGGGAAGATTTTGTGTTTGTATTATGCACTATAACTTGGTTTGACATACAATCATAGGCTTTGAAAATTAGAAATGTGAAATATCAGTTTAGATATTTTTCAGGTTATCTGTGAAACAGTATAATAATAAATTCAAGACATTTCAGTTAGATGCAACATACTATATTACTTATTGGAAAATAGTATTTTTCAAAGAGGAAAATGTCATAAATGTATATGTGATCTCTATAGTCTGTTGTATTGGGTAGCTACCATTTATAATGCCTACCTTTACTTCTAATTATCATTCTTTCTGTGGATTTCTGGATGGGGGAGAATCACAAGAATTTCACTTTGTTTCTTTTTCCATTCTCCCTAAGGTCATGGTGACAGTAACAGCCGAAACATTCCAACTTTAGTAAAAGACATTAGCAATGTTGGGGAGGTTTCCTGTGGCAGTTCACACACAATTGCTTTATCCAAAGATGGAAGAACTGTATGGTCTTTTGGAGGAGGAGACAATGGTATGTAACAAATTACTTCATCATAAAGTTGAACTATTTTCTTAAGAAGTTAAACTTTTTGAAGTAATTCTTCGTGTCATTTGTATTTATAGTTTATTTTGGACTATGAATAGAGGCAAATCTATTTATTTATTTGCTAGCTTATTTGTTTGTTTTAAGGCCTTACCTTCTGTCTTGGAGTCAATACTGTATATTGGCTCCAAGGCAGAAGAGTGGTAAGGGTAGGCAATGGGGGCCAAGTGACTTGCCCAGGGTCACACAGCTGGGAAGTGTCTGAGGCCGGATTTGAACCTAGGACCTCCCGTCTCTAGGCCTGGCTCTCAATCCACTGAGCTACCCAGCTGCCCCCTAGAGGTAAATTTAAAACATGAAGTATGGCTACTTTACTACTGTAAAACATCAAAAGGAATAGGTATTTATTAAGCATGTGCCAGGTACTATGCTAAGCATTGGGCATACAAACAAAGGGAAAAAACATGCATGCCCTCTAGAAACTCACAATCAGAGGTGGAAGTATGGTGCAAAGCAGGCTGGGTACTGAAAAATACCTTTAAAAAGGCATGGAAACAGGTGGTAGGTACATATCATGTTTGAGGAGCTGCAAGCAGGACATATTGTGGCTTAGTTGTAGAGTGTATGGATATGAGTAAATTGTAAGACTAGGTAGGTAGAGGAGGGTCAGTTTATAAATAGATTTAAAGAAAAAAGAAAAGGGTTTCATATTTAATCCTAGAAGTAGCAGAATGTTCCTTGAGCTCATAGAGCAAGAATCATCCTTGGCAGCTGAGTGGAGGATAGATTATTAGAATGGGGAGAGACTTGAGTCATGGAGACCAGAAGATATAGTAACATACAGGTGAGAGGTGAGCGCCTGAGCTAAGGTTGTGGCTCTGCGAGCAGAGAAAATGGGACATATATAAGAGACATTGTGAAGTTAAAATGGCAAGATTGGCAACTAATTAGATATGTAAGGTGACTGACAAAGAGGACATGAGAATGACTTTGAGGGTTGTAATCCTGAGTGATTGGGAAAATGGTGGGGGTCCTTCAAAGTAATGGGGAAGCTGAGAAGAGGGGAGGATTTGGTGAAGGGGGGAAGATAATGAATGAATCTGATTTGAGTTGCCTGTGGGACATCTATTTTGCGATATCCAAAAAGCATTTGTTGATTCAAGAGAAAGACTAAACCTGTATCTATCTTTATATCTATATCTATATCTATATATCTATATCTATATCTATCTAGGGAATCATTTTTATTGAAATAATAATTGAACCCATGGGACCGGATGTGATCATCTAGTGATGAGATAGTGTAAAGTGAAACAAGATGAGGTCTCAGGACAGAGTCTTCGTGGGGGACATCCACAATTATTGGATCAGCAAAGGGGATACTAGAAGGAGTGGTTAGATAGGTAGGAGGAAAGCCAAGTGAGATTACTGTCTTGAAAACTTTGAGAGGAGTGAGTACTCAAAAGGAGCAGGACATCATTGGTGGCAAATGCAGTATTGAGTTGAAGCCTGAGAAAAAGATTCAATTTCAAAATTAATAGATCATTGGTAGCTTGTGATATTGAAAGCTTTCTGTTGAAATTTTAAAAGGTTTTATAGCTACTGATTTAAAAGCAAGAAAAAGACCTTTTAGAAATAGAATGCTGAGCTTTTATTTTTATGTGAAAGCAATTAAAATACTTTTAGGAGGGATTTTACATTTCTTTTTAATATCCTAATGTAAACAAATTCAGAAACATTCCTTGGAATTTTGACTTTACAAAGGACTATAAGAGTGTGTGTATTAAAAAAAAAAATCTATATCTCTTTAGCTATCTCTATCTCTATCTCTATCTCTATATGCTTCTGGCCAGGATTGCACTTAGATGGATAGGTAGCTTGTGTTCTTGAATTTCTTTAGTCCAGCAAATTCTGTTCTCTTCCTGGCTAGGGAGAGTCAGGTGTTTTAGTAATTATTCTTCTATAGAGTTAACACATCAAATTTTTTGCAACCAAGCTATGGAAAGATGATAGTTGACTGTGCTTACCAATAACAAAATAAGGCATTTGCTCTATAGGTCAAAAGCTTATTAAGTTTATAACTCTGCATCTTTTAAGATTGATGAGGAAGAACTATAGATAATTCATGCATAATCTATTTATTAAATGCCGCCTGCTGTGTGCCAGACACTGTACTAGCCCCTGGGGGATACAAAGGCAAAATCAAGAGTAGCCCTTGCCCTCAGAGGATCATAAGGTCTTTGATCTAGAGCTGGAAAAGATTTCAGAGGTTCTCTAGTTCAGACCTTTTATTTTATAAATAAAAAAACTGAGAAGTGACATAACAAAGATCATATGGGTAATAAGCTTCAGAGGCTGAGAGTAACTTGCATTCTATGTACTTTTAAACTCTAAGATGGAAAAATTCCATCTTAGAATCAATACTATGCATTGATTCCAAGGCAGAAGAGGGATAAGGGCTAGACAATGGGAGTTAAGTGACTTGCCCAGGGTCACACGGCTAGGAAGTGACTGAGGTCAGCTTTGAACCCAGGACCTCCTGTCTCTAGGCCTGGCTCTGGTCCACTGAGCCACCTAGCTGCCCCCACTTACATTCTATTTTTTTTTTAAGTATAAGATTAACTATGAAATATATTCAAAATAGAAAGTTACTTCTGGGGAAGAGAGCTCTAAGAATAGTCTTACTGCTGTAGAAGATGGCACCTCATTTAAGCCTTGAAGAAAGGAGATTCCATCAGGTAGAGGTAAGGAATAAGTACTTTCTAAACCTAGAGGATGACTTAATCAGAGAGAGACAGAGTGCTATTTTATTTGGAATGGCGAATTAGCAAACATTAAGTTCCTCTAATGTGCCAGAATGCTGTGTTAAGTGCTGTATATGCAAAGAAAGGCAAAAGACGGACCCTGTCCTTAAGGAGTTCACACTCTAATGGGGGAGACAACATACAAATAGGTATGTATAAATAACATGTAGACAGGATAAATTGGAAATAATCTCCTAGAGAAGGCATTAAGATTAAGGAGAGGACTAGGAAAATAGTTCAGTTTGTTTGCAATATAGAGAGAGAGAGATGGAGAGAAATGGACCGTAAATAACCCAAAAGGTAGGTTGGAGCCAGATTATGAAGAGATTTTCAAAATATTTATTAGTAGAGGCGAGAGAACTTTGAGAAACCAGCACAGGTAATTTAAAAGCTAATTTCTTTCAATTATATTTTCATAGGCAAACTTGGCCACGGTGATACAAATAGAGTTTATAAACCTAAAGTTATAGAAGCTTTACAAGGAATGTTTATTCGAAAAGTTTGTGCTGGGAGCCAGTCTTCACTTGCCTTGACATCAACAGGACAGGTAGGTCCAAGGAAATGAATATTTATATGATTAGAGTAGTAGTTTCAAAGAAAGAACATAACAAGCATAATATCTCTCTGTCTCTCTGTTTCTCTCCCTCTCTCCCCCTCTCTCCCTCCATCTGTCCATAGTTCTCTGTCATCTATCTATCTATCTATCTATTGATTTATCTGTCAATTTATCAAATTAAGTTTCAGACTTCTGAAAAACAATTTTAAGACTTTCTGATAAAATGCTTTCCCTTCTATTACTGTACTGTGTAAAAAGACAGGCTAATGGAGCCTGGCCATTTTATTTGGCTTGGCTTGTATAAGCAAAAGAGGCCTTTTGTTACTTTAACTTTTAAAGTAAGCACCCTTTATGTACTGTTAACTTGTAAATAACACAGAATACCAAAGTAGTCAGAAACACCTAGTCTTTAATCAGGATAGTGATGGATTCATATTCAGCGGCCACACAGAGCCCAGCACCAAGATCTACACAGGGCCTGCACCCTGGGGACTCAGGGGACATATCCCTGGGAGTGATACCATGCTAGATGCCAGCTCCGATGCCAACTCCTCTTGGGAGAAGACATCGTGCTAGATGCCAACTCTCCCCACCCCCAAGCCAGCCACGCTAGATTGACAACTCCGAAGACGGAACTTGGGGGCTCTCTTATATCGTCTGGGGAACTTCGTTTGGGAAGCCTACAGAGACAACTCTCAAACCAGTTGCAAAAGGGATTTGTAGCCAACTTCAGGGGTGTCAATTAGTGGTCAGCTATTAACTGTTACAAAGGAGAGAGTCAAATTAAAAGCTGGACTTTTGAGAGAACTTTAAAGTAACAAGAGAAGCTTCTAAAATAAAAGGCACTTAACAATTTTACTATGTCCACAAAACCCACTCACACTAGGGTCCCCAAACAGCTTTAAAGTCCGTAGTTTAAACCAAAAGCTGTGCCAGGTACTAGGGGTTTCTCAAAGGGCAGGGGTAAACTGAGGCATCCAAATTGCCCATCAACAGTGCCTATGCCTTTCTCCTAGAAAGTCTAAAAACTGTTTTGTGCCAAAGAAAAAAGCACATTATACTTAGAGAAACAATACAAAGAGTTTGGGGTTGAAATAACTGATTTTCCTCAGTGTTGGGGAATCTGATTCTCTTGAAAGCTATTTCTTCACCTATATCTGACTTTTAAATAAAAGCCCATTATAATAAACTCCAAGGTACTTTTTGAATTTTTTTTGTTATATTGGAATTTTATTTTATTTTTATGGTACTTTTAAGCAAGTGACCCAACAGCTGATGGGCAAATCTTTTAATTCAAATTTTTTCTGATAGTGTAGTAGATTGAAGTCTGAGCTTGGAGGCAGGAAGACTTGAATTCAAATTCAGCTTTATGCTAGCTAAGAAGCTAGATGTCAAAATGGATAGAGCACTGGGCTTCAAATCAGGAAGATTCATTTTCTTGAGTTCAAATCTGTCCTCAGACCCTTCCTAGCTGTGAGACCCTGGGCAAGTCACTTAAGCCTGTTTGCCCCAGTTTCCTCATCTGTAAAATGAGCTGGAGGAGGAAATGGCAAACCACTCCAATATTTTTGCCAAGAAATCTCCAAATGGGGCCATGAAGAGTCAGATAGAACTGAAAACAACTGAAAAACATCAAGTCAGTGTCACCTGGGCAAGTCAGATAAACTCCCTCAATGTCAGTCTCTTCACTTTTAAAATGGAGACAGTAAGTAGTACTTACTTATCTCCCAGGAATTTTGTGAGAATAAAATGAGATAATGTGTAAAGCTCTTTGCAAGCCTCAAAGTGCTATATATTGTGTGCTGTCATCATCATCATTATTATTTTCATCATCATTATTTTCATCATCATCATCATTGTTTTCAAGCTGTTCGAAAGTAAAAACTGAGAAAACATTAGCTTTTTCTTTATTTCTTAATGGCCCTTTTTGTGGCACATATTTAAATGATTGTAATTATCACATGACTCAAAACTAAATTATAAATGTCTGTTTTAAGCATAATTAAACATTTAATACTTTTATCCATTTGATCAAATATATACTGAGTGTCTATTGTAACAAAGTATTTTATTAGGGGGAAAATAAAGTTTGGGGTGATGTGGAGAATTTGAAACTGATTTCTACCCTGTCTTCCTTACTGAATTTGATTTTGTAAGTCTTGAATCCTTAAGAAATATTAGTAGTTTCAAGTCTTTTACTTAGACCTTTGTGTCTCTAATCAAGGAATTTGAAAAGTATGAACCTCAGGTCGCTGAAGGAGCTATTCAAAGAGATTAAAATCATTTCTTTTTTTGAGAAAGCTGCTTTTGGAGCTCTTGCTTCATCATTGGAAAATTCTTAAGCTAACAGTTGTTCGTTCCTCTTGTGCTTGTGTGTGTGTGTGTGTGTGTGTGTGTGTGTGTGTATGCACCTTGTAAAGCCAAAGTTGTATCTTTTCTATAGGTCTCTGCAGTAGATCAAATGGTTAGGTGCAGCTTTTATAAATAATTACAAGAGTGAAAACCCACCTCAAATAGTGCTGTGTAGAATGAAGGATTATGTAGACAGTAGACATATTCCCTATTTTGCAATATGTAAATATAATTTTTGTATAATTGTTTTTTTAAAAACTATTCTTTGAATTTTGGATTTACAGGTATGATGCTTATTTCAATAGAGTTTAAATATAATTTTCATTGCAGTTTAGAAATTTTGCTTTTCTGAGACCTATTATAACTGATATTTTAAGTGTTTATAGTTCAGTTTTTTATGTTCAAGATAATTCTCAGTGTTATATTTCACTTAAAAATATATCAATACAGCAGCATCTGATTGCCAGTTTTCAAAATTCAGGCATTGATCTAAGATTCTTATATAAAAATGAATGGAATTTTTGGATTTGTTTGTTCCAGTTTGTAATTGTTAAAATGCCACTGTACAAATGATTTGATATGATTCTGATAGTGTGATATTAAATATTGATTTTGACCCAAATCCAGTCAAAGGAAAAAAAAACTCCAACTATAGTAAGAAAACTACTTGGGGTCAGTATAAAGATCTGTCTTGAACATTACATTTACACTTTCCTACAAATAAGTAATATGCTTTTAGTTTTAGCTCTTATAATTTTTTTGCAGACAATTCACTACTTGATGTTTATATTTTATTTCCATTATTATAAGTGGCTTTAATATATTTAAAAACTTGCAACATAGAATAAATTATTTGGCCTAAGTTTTTATTTGTATTTTAGGTCTATGCATGGGGTTGTGGAGCTTGTCTAGGTTGTGGTTCTTCAGAAGCTACAGCTTTGAGACCAAAACTTATTGAAGAACTGGCAGCTACAAGAATAGTCGATATTTCAATTGGAGACAGTCACTGTTTGGCTCTTTCTCATGGTAAAATAATTAACACTTTGGTACATATAATGTTTATTATTTTTAAAATGCAACTCATGAGACTTTTTTCTTTGTAATTTATTTTCTTCAGATAATGAAGTTTATGCTTGGGGAAATAATTCTATGGGACAGTGCGGTCAAGGAAATTCCACAGGTCCTATTACCAAACCAAAGAAAGTTAGTGGTTTAGATGGAGTAGCAATTCAGCAGATTTCAGCTGGGACATCACATAGTTTGGCATGGACAGCTCTTCCTAGAGACAGGTAAATAAGTTCCAGTATTTTGAAAAACTGAAGATATTTATGGATACTAGAAAACAAAATTATTAATCATTTGGAGCATTTTTTTAAATATGAAATACTTTTTCAACATTTCTAGTTATGGTGTTTTCATTTGTGTATAGCTGCTTTCGAAATTAAATCTAGTGTAGCAGTTAGCTGTTTTACCTATAAACACAACTCTCAGAACAAGAAGCTATGTTGTAGATTGTATTTTTTAAATTTAGTATCCATTTATGGATTTCTATCCACAAGATACCAATAGGAAAAGTTTACTAGTTGACATAACATGAAAGATGAAAATAAAATGGATCTATGTTTAAAACTTTTTTTTTACTTTTAGTTCTTTTTCTAAGTATACCTATTTTTTCAAAATAACAGTGGTTGGAATTTGTATGAAAATATTTGCTACTTGAAGAATTTTAGGTTTTCTGCAAAGGTAGTAGACTTTATGCTAGATCAGTCAACCATCAGTCAATTTTCTCAGAATAGACAATTTAAAATCTTGGTTGCCATGAGTACTATCTTTTGGGAGTACTTTTTGTGTTTAGTGCAACCCCAGTATTAACTTCTTTTTTTGCCTCATTTATTGCACAAAAATCTTTTGACACCCAAACATTTTAAAAGGACATAAAGATATTAAAGTACAATACCAAATTATTACAAAAAACTATAGCTTACAATGTAGCTAGTGTAGTTTTAAGGCACTTATTTTTAAATATTTTAAATTTTAAATATTCAGAGGGGATTTTTTTACTATAAATACTAAAAAAATCATTTGTGCAATGTTAGATATATTTAAAAACAAGCCTTCTAGTAGATTGAATTATGAGCCATTTGTATGAGGATGCATTTGTGTGGTCTCACAGTATTAAATCTACACCTAAAGAGTTATATAGAGACTTTTGGCTAGTTTCTTAAAAATGTTCACTGAAGTCTATTTTTAAACAAGTTTTAATATCCTTACCAGTCAAAATATTTTCCCTAATATGTAACCTAGATCTCATAGAAACACAGAGCTAGAAGTGATTTGAGTAGATGATCTGACCCAGCCTTGTATGTTCAGTGAATAAATAGCCAGGACAGGTCTCTTTATCTTTTTTAAATTATGTAGCTGTAATGTCCACTGTTTCCTAGTTAGTTTTAAAGCTTTGTCATTCCAACAGTCAAAAAAGATTTCTTTACAACCCCATGTTTTATAAGCCAAGATACTTCAGACTTTATTGTCATTTTTAGCCAGTCATGATTTTGATAATTTATATTAAAACTGATTTGATGGCTTTCTTGATCTTCCAGGCAAGTTGTAGCATGGCACCGACCTTACTGTGTGGATCTTGAAGAGAGTACTTTCTCACATCTGCGTTCCTTTCTTGAGAGATACTGTGATAAAATAAACAGTGAGATTCCCCCACTTCCTTTCCCTTCATCAAGGTATCAATTTTAGTTTTGCAGCTTTCTTAAAGGTATTTTTCTAATTATATGGAACATACACTTTAAAATTAAGTAAATTTGTGCCATAACTAATGATATTGAATTTTTTTCTTGCATTTTACAAGAATAATATTTAAAATTCATGCTCCTGTCATACCTTTAGCAAAATTTTACTAGAGGCAAAAAACATTTAAAAATTAGCCAGAAGAAAGTATTTAATGTATCCAAACTCCTAACAGTTAATTCACCTTTAGGGAACATCATAGTTTCCTCAAATTGTGCCTGAAGTTGCTGTCCAATCATCTTGCTCTTGCCCTTGCTGGAGGAGTAGCTACTAGTATTCTGGGGAGGCAAGCTGGACCACTGCGAAATTTGCTCTTTAGGCTAATGGACTCTTCTGTCCCAGATGAAATACAAGAGGTAAGACTTGTTTCTATAAGAACACACACACACACACACACACACACACACACACACACACACACAAAATATGTCTATAGAACTTATCTTTGGATATTGCACTTAAAATATGCCCTCTATTTTGCTTATGTTTATCCTTTCTGATGCTTTACCACCTCCTGGAAGCCATCCTTTCTAGTGATTTTTCCAAATTCTTCTAATTTTTTGTACTCTTCCATTAAATTTGGCCTCAACAAGCCTTGGAAATGAATTATGGATTCTTCTTCCTTACCTATGAATTATGATAGAGCCACATATTTTAGGCAGAGGAACCAGAAATTTGTAGTGTTTTAAAAATGTTGCTGGAGTTATCCTCAAAATTTGAATGAGAATTTCAAAGTTGAACGAATCTTAGGAGTCTTCTTGGATGTCTCCCTTATTTTACAAATGAGGATGCAAAGGTCCAGAGAGGTGGTCTTTTAATGACAAAAAGCTGGATGTAATAGGATAGCACATTTAGATATCTAAATGTTCCTTGAAATCATTATGTGCAGATATTCATTTTTAAAATGTCAAGTTGAGAAGATTCTCTTTCTTTTTTTTAAATGTTAGGTGGTAATTGAAACTTTGTCAGTGGGAGCAACCATGTTATTGCCCCCATTAAGAGAAAGAATGGAATTACTGCATTCTCTTTTACCCCAAGGACCTGATCGATGGGAAAGCTTATCTAAAGGACAGGTAAGAGTCTGTATAATAATGTATGTTATCTATTTATAGTTTGAAAGAAGATATAGAAATCTTTAAAAGGAACTATTTGATTAATATCAACCAATTATTTCTATGACCAAAAACACTCTTATATAAAAACTTTTGAAATATTTTCCATACTTTAAATTATTTTACTTTATAGCTTATTTGAAGCATCTTTATCTTTTCTGAGTAGTTAAATTGAAAGCAATATTGTTTATTCCTTTCCCCATTAATCTTATTGTGATTTAAACATTTTTAATAGTACTCAGTTGAACACTTACTATGTTTTCATGTGTCATAATGAGTAAGATGCTGTCAGTAATTCACATTTTAATAGCATTCAGACTGAGAATAAGATTAATATAGACATAATGTGCTCATTAGGCTTCAGATTAAGATATTCAAATAAGCGTATTTGTAAAGTTTGCTGCTGTTCTCAGATGTAGTGTTTTTAAAAATTCCTACTAGTTTTGTTTTGTTTGTCTTCTCTCTTCAATAAAAGTCCTTGCTCTGAATTGTGTGGCATTGGAAATAGTTTTTGAACTAAGAATTTTTCTCATGCTAGAAAGGCTTCAGGTATGGTTTTAGTTACTAGCTGTCTATTGTCCAACGATCAATCTTAATTAAGTAGAGAGATTCCTCAGTAGTAGACAGGCTTCTAAACTGAAATTTTTTTGGCCATTGCAACCTATGGAACATAGAAAAATACATTATGATTTTCATTCTGTTGTGGCACCCTTTTGCCTTTATTTTAGGAGTAAAAAGGAGACAGTGGTTACTTAAAAAGCATGCCGTTTCTAGATTGTCTAAAACATTAATTTAACCCTTTGATATTCAGATTCTTTCAAAAGACTGAGAGTCAACATACTTTTAGAGGAAATGAATTGAAGTTGGTATTGAAAAATAATATTATTATTATTTTAAAATGTTCTATTTTATGTTCAATTCCAAATTTTCTCCCTCTTACCCCCCCCACATCCATTAAGAAGTCAAGAATAATAGTCAGTACGTATATGAAATCATGCAAAATATATTTCCACTTTATGTTCTAAAAA
Organism: Gracilinanus agilis; assembly: GCF_016433145.1. Taxonomy (NCBI): domain Eukaryota; kingdom Metazoa; phylum Chordata; class Mammalia; order Didelphimorphia; family Didelphidae; genus Gracilinanus; species Gracilinanus agilis. The sequence goes on from NC_058131.1 coordinate 575,223,186, forward strand.
AATGAAAGAAAATATACTTTACTGCACTCTTGAGGCCATCAGTTCTCTATCTGAAGTTGAATAGCATTTTTTTGTTATGAGTCCTTTGTAATTATGGTCTTTGTAATAATTAGTGTGTGTGTGTGTGTGTGTGTGTGTGTGTGTGTGTGTGTGTGTGTGGTTTTTTGTTGTTTTTTTAAACCCTTACCCTTCTGTCTTAAAATCATTACTGTGTATTGGTTTTAAGGTAGAAGAGCAGTAAAAGCTAGGCAGTGGTGGTTAAGTGACTTGTCCACGGTCACACAGCTAGGAAGTATCTGAAGTTGGATTTGAACCCAGGACTTCCCAACTCTAGGCCTGGCTCTCTATCCACTGAGCTACCCAGGTGCCCCTACTAGTGATGTCTTAATTGCCAAATCTACTGGCTTTTAAAAAATTCTTATTTTTCTTGACTTCTCTCTAACCTTTGACATGATCAGTCAACTTCTTTAATGATTTCTTCTGTAAAGGTTAAAATTAATGGTTGGATGGTGATTATATGAAATTTATGTGGCTGCCGGTATTTATTATATCTTGATTCAGAAGTTTATTTACAGGGGGCAGCTGTGTAGCTCAGTGGATTGAGAATCAGGCCTAGAGATGGGAGGTCCGGGGTTCAAATCCGGCCTCAGACACTTCCCAGATGTGTGATCCTGGGCAATTCACTTGACCCCCATTGCCCACCCTTACCATTCTTCCACCTAGGAGTCAATACACAGAAGTTAAGGGTTTAAAAAAAAGAAAAGAAGAAGTTTATTTACAAATATTTACAAATAGAGAGGAACTAATAAAGAAGAGATATGTGAGGGGGATAGAGAACTTATCTTTCCTATCAGCCTAAATGTTTTGCTCTGGGTCTGCTTAATCCAGGCAGAGATTAATTAGCTCTCAACCAGGAAGGCTGGTAGTGTGTAACCATGAGGCCTCCTCCAAGATCAAAGCTAGTTTCTCCAGAAGCTAGGAAAGGGGTCAGCCTTTTACTCATCCAACAAAGTAATCCAAGAGTCAAGAGTCCAAGTAGAAGCTGAGCTCTGAGCCCACGATCCAAGCCATAGTCTCCAGTGAAGCTCCCTTGAAGACTATTGAAAAAGAAATATACCTCCCAAAGGAGATATGTTGATTGGGAAGGACCTAGATGGGGATTGGTGATTTAAAAAAAAAAACACCTAGGGACCTTTCCCAGGGCCAGTGAAGCACAAACTCCTTGAGACTATAGGAAACCAAGTTGTTTTACTTATTGTGGTTAGGGAAATGGTAGGCAAGGCCCTAATTCTACATGGCTTTGTCACCTCCCACTTTCTACACTCCTTTCACAAGAGAACTCTTCAGAGAGCTCTTCAGATCTTCTTTAAACCCTTCTTAGCCATTTCCTGCTCTTTCAAACCCCCCAAAACCATCTGACTACCTTGCTAAACTAAATATCCTAGATTATATCTAAAAGGGGAGATTGGACTCAGGTGGACTGAGTCCTTTCCCAAACCCTGGGGTTGACTTCTTTTTTTATTTTTTTAGAAAAATTTGCCATGGTTACATGATTCATATTCTTACTTTCCCCTTTGCCCCTCCCCTAAGAGCTCCCCTCCCCCATATAGCTGACACGCATTTCCACTGATTTTAACATGTGTCATCTATCAAGACCCATTTCCATATTATTGATAGTTGCATTGGTGTGGTTATTTCGAGTCTATATCCCCAATCATGTCTGCATCAACCCATCTTGTTCAAGCAGTTGTTTTTCTTCTGTGTTTCCTCTCCTGTAGTTCTTCCTCTGAACGTGGGTAGCGTTCTTTTCCAAAAATCCCTCAGAATTATCCTGGGTCATTGCATTGCTGCTAGTACAGAAGTCCATTACATTCGATTTTACCACAGTGTATCAGTCTCTGTGTACAATGTTCTTCTGGCTCTACTCCTTTCACTCTGCATCAATTCCTGGAGGTCTTTCCAGTTCACATGGAATTCCTACAGTTTATTATTCCTTTGAGCACAGTAGTATTCCATCACCGGCATATACCACAATTTGTTCAGCCATTCCCCAATTGAAAGGCATACCCTCATTTTCTAGTTTTTTGCTACCACAAAAAGCGAGGCTATAAATATTTTTGTACAAGTCTTTTTATCTATGATCTCTTTGGGTTGGTACAAACCCAGCAAAATAATATGGGAGAGATTGTTTAGATCAACATCTCACACCCTACACCAAGATAAATTCAGAATGGGTGAATGACTTGAATATAAAGAAGGAAACTGTAAGTAAAATAAGTGAACACAGAATAGTATACTTATCAGATCTCTGGGAAAGGAAAGATTTTAAAACCAAGCAAGAGCTAGAAAAAATGACAAAATGGAAAATAAATAGTTTTGATTATATTAAATTAAAAAGGTTTTGTACAAACAAAAACAATGCAACCAAAATCAGAAGGGAAACAGCAAACTGGGTAAAATCTTTATAACAAAAAATTCTGACAGGTCTAATAACTCAAATATGCAAGGAACTAAATCAGTTGTATAAAAAATCAAGCCATTCCCCAATTGATAAATGGGCAAGGGACATGAATAGGCAATTTTCAGATAAAGAAATCAAAACTATCAATAAGCACATGAGAAAATGTTCTAAATCTCTAATAATTAGAGAAATGCAAATCAAAACAACTCTGAGGCATCACCTCACACCTAGCAGATTGGCTCAAATGATAGCTGGGGAGAGTAATGAATGTTGGAGAGGATGTGGCAAAATTGGGACATTAATGCATTGCTGGTGGAGTTGAGAACTGATCCAACCATTCTGGCTGGCAATTTGGAACTATGCCCAAAGAGTGCTAAAAGAATGCCTGCCCTTTGATCCAGCCATACCATTGCTGGGGTTGGCTTCTTAGGAAAAACCCAAAGTTCCAGATGTAAAATCCTTTGGTTTACCTTAGCCAAATTTTCCACAGCACTGCAGGGAAACTTCAGATCTCCTCCTAGGTATCTCCCAAACCCAAGAACCTCCTAGTTTTTCCACAAAACTAGTTAGTTCCCAGGAGTTGATGTAGCTGCTGTTCTCCCTTCCAGCTCAGAGAAAGGACAGTTCAGGAGTGACAATTTTTCTCAGTTAACTCCCAGAACTCCCCTCTGCAGAACTTCCCCTTCTAAAATCTTTTCCAGGGTTTATAGCTCAATTCTCCTCTCTCCCTTTTAGAGATAACCTTTGCATTTTTTCCTATCCCTTAGTCCACTATCTTTACACTATCTAAGATTATCTCCAGAAGACAATCTCTTCAGACTATCTTCTTAAAAACAATCTGCCCTGAAGGAGTTTGGGTCTTGCTTTTTATGGTGACTTCTTGTCCTTTCCCCTTTTCTCCGGGGCCAGTCAGTTTTCAAATTGTCTAGCACTGCCCAGGGGGCAGTTTCCATAGAATCCACTTCTCACTATTTGAAGGTTAAGTTCTCATCAAAAAAATTAACAGATTCCTGACTGATTGAATTTCTGAGGGTATGAATTCTCCAAGTACCTTGCTAATTTCTCACCCATTGTTAAGTATGGTGTTTAATCTTTTGTTGATTCAATTCAAAAGTAGACCAGGGGGGGAGTTAATCCTGTCTTCTGTCTAATGAGGTACTAAGAAGGGGTACTTAAATTAATGTTAACTCAGGATAAGACAATAAAGAATTCTCTTTCACAATCCCCTCTGTGATCTTTTGGGGAGACTAATCTCCCCAATGGATCATTTTAACATAATCAGAAACCACAATAGTTAAGAGATAAGAGAGAGAGGGAGAGGGAGAGGGAGGGAGAGGGAAGGGGAGGGGGAGGGGGAG
>NC_058131.1:575227361-575416794 GCF_016433145.1 Gracilinanus agilis
AGGGGGAGGGGGAGAGGAGGGGGGGAGGAAGGGGGAGAGGGGGGGAGGGAGGGAGGGAGGGGACATACAAACCTATGTTTGCTAGGTCCATTGACAATAAGCCAATTAGGGGGCAATCCCCTTCGGCATGCAAGTTTACATTCAAAATCCTTATGTTCATCCCCCCTACAGTTCAATCAGTTATACTCCAAAGTTCATGCTCGGGCATCTTCATGACATCTTCAAACAGTTCATTTTCTGGTTTCAAGGAGTTAGCAAGCTTTTTTTCCTGAAAATTTTGGATTTTTTGACAATCATACAACTTCTTTCTAGGTTTTCATGATGCTTCTCTTTTCTGGCTCTCCTCTTGCCTATGTTACCATTCCTTAGTCTCCTTCATTGGTTCTTCATCCTTATAACTGTAGGTATCTTTTTTTAAAAAGCTCTTCTCCCCCTATACTGTTTCTCTTGGCAAACTCATGAATTTCTAAGAATTCAATTATCCTTTTTGTGCTGATAATTTTCAGATCTACACAGCCATTCCAAACCTTTCTCCAGCTTTTTCTATCTCCTGCTGTGTATTAAGACATCTCCAGTTGGATGTCATACAGACTCAAAACTGAATTCTTTTTCCTTAACCCCCCAAAACTTTCCCCTCTTCCTAATTTTCCTGTTACTTTTGAAGGATAAAGCTGTCCTTCTAGTCACCCAGCTTATCATGTAAGTGTTGTTTTCAACTCCTTAACCTCATTCCCCCCCCCCCCCAATCCAAGCTTGACAAGACTTGTTAATTTTTTCTTCTCTCACAACGCCCCCTTATTTCCTCAAAAACTGCCACCACCCTGGTACAAGCCCTCCTCAACTTCCAGCTAGGGTCTTATAATAGGCTGATGGTTGTTCTCCTTGCCAAAAATTTTCCCTCTGAACCATCAACTGTTAAACTAATCTTTCTAAAGCATAGATAGATCTGACCATATCATTCTCTAGTCAGTAAATTCCCAGTGACACCTCTCACCTCCTGGATCATATATAAAATCCTCTGTTCGACATTCACAAATCTTAAAGTCCTTCATAAAATCTGTGCTGTCTTCTCCCTTTCCATACCATCTTCTTATACCTCATATCCCCATACCCCACAAAAAAAACAAAAAAACTTGCATCCAGTTACACTGATCTTGCTATTCCTAAAGACACGACATCCCCTAACTGAGCATTTTCCCTGCCTGTCCCTCATGCTTGCAGTTCTTTCCATTTTCATCCCTACCTCTTGACTTCTTCCTTAATTTAGGCTTTCCTCTGTTGATTATTTCCAATTTATTCTGTTTATAGCTTGTTTCTACTTCATTTCATGTTGTCTTCTTCATTATTCTGTTAGTTCCTTGAAAACAGGGGCTGAATTTTTCCGTTCTTTGTATCCCCAGCAGTTAGCAAAGCCTGGCACATAGTAGATACTTAATGTTTATTAACTGACTTATGTTAAGTGAAGGATTTTTTTTTAAAGGATTGGGGAGATTCAAGCATGTTTGCAGGTGATAGGGAAGGAGTTGATAAAAAAGGAGAGACTGAAGATGAGGTAGAGAGAATGAAGAAGAGAGAAAATTCTCTGAGGAGATAAGGAGGATCACAGTATCAAGAACACAAATGGAGAGGTTAGTTTTTGAACGGAGAAGGTCATCTCTTCATTGTAGAGTATAATAGTGATTCACAGAAGAATATAAGATATAAGCAAAAGAGACCTAGCTGAAGTGTTAAGTTAGTGAACCCAGTTTGCACAACTTCCTGATTTTCCCTGGGGTAAGTGTTCAGCAACATGTGAGTAAAAACAAAGAGCATATAGTGGGGACAATCTAGAGCTCTGGTATATGGCAAAGATTGTCTAGAGATAGAAGCAAGGAAGAATTAAATGGTAGCTTATTAACTAAAGAGTCTCAGGACTAAAGAGGAAGATAGAAGAAATATATGCATATACTTGAGGACTTCATTTAAAGTGCTATATTTTAGCATGATTATTTTTACATTGACTATTTTTGTTCCTTTTCTAGTACGCATTAACAAGTATATTGCTCTTATTGATTTAAAATATTTTTTATTACATTTTTTCTTAGAGAATGCAGTTGGATATAATTTTGACAAGTTTACAAGATCATACCCATGTAGCATCCCTACTTGGTTATAGCTCACCTTCTGATGCTACTGATGTTTCTTCCATATGCATTGCCTATGGAAACCTGTCGGATCAACCATATGGCACTCAAAGCTGCCATCCAGATACTCATTTAGCTGAAATTTTAATGAAGACCTTACTAAGAAATTTAGGATTTTATACAGTAAGTTTTTTATTTACTTGCAATAAAATCATACTACTTTTGTCTTTTATGCAGATTTTTTATCTCAAATGTAAATATATTTTTGCCTGTGAATTTTTTTATATCATTTTAGAAATGTTAAAACAAATTTAAAAAATCTTATATAGCCAAAAGAAGTGTGGATACAGTTAATGAACATGGAAGATTTTTTCTCAAGACTTAACATATTTTTTTTTCTGCCTTAATATAATCCTAGTAGTAGAGATGATTTATTTTTCTGTTTTTTTCTAAAACATCATAATTTGTTAAATTCCTTGATGAAATTGAGATATATTGAATGTACAGTTTTCCCTGATCTCCCCATGAAAAAAAGTGATACATTTGGTTTGATATGATTTGTTCTTAGGGAACATTTTTAAAATATCATTTAAGTAATCCATTCTAGAATTTGTTTAGAACATCAAGATCACTGACTTCTGGTTTCTGTTTTTTTTCTTCCCATTTCAAATATAATAGTAAAATACCAGTTTCTATTTGAGGTAACTCATTTTCAGAGAATTCCCCCCCCCCCAAAATGATCAGCATTTCATGGTCATATATTTGAGTCTTTTCAGTGCTCTGTAACCTTATCAACTCTATTATTTACAGTTTATATCATTCTTTTGTAATTGTACTTGATTTATCTACCCACCACTACTCTAGCCCAGCCACTTTTTGTATGTATGTACCCTTTTAAAATTTGGGTTTATTAATGACCTATGGTAGTTTAATTAATTTTTGTGTATATAACTTGATTTGTTTCTTTTTAGGATCAAGCTTTTGGAGAACTAGAAAAAAATAGTGATAAATTTTTACTTGGGACGTCATCATCTGAGAATAGCCAACCTGCTCATCTTCATGAATTGCTTTGTTCACTGCAGAAGCAACTACTGGCCTATTGCCACATCAACAGTGTTAGTGAGGTACTTGATTCTCTTTCTTTTGAGAAGATTGTGACAAAGTGTCTTTGGAAACTTGAGTATTTATAGTCTTTAGAGCAATATTTTTGCGAATTAAATCTTTCAGAATGAAAGTAATTTAAACAATTCCTCTTCTTTACAGAATTCTAGCAGTGTGGCATTGCTTCACAAGCATCTTCAGCTCTTATTACCTCATGCCACAGATATCTATTCACGTTCTGCAAATTTGCTGAAAGAAAGCCCTTGGAATGGCAGTGTTGGTGAAAAACTAAGAGGTTTGTGCTAATTGAATTTCAGGTTTAGTGTATTTATTAAATCAGTCTTCTTCCTGTTCTTGAGTACTTTGAAACAGTGAAAAGTCTTCTTTAGTAATCTTGAAAGTTGTAGAGAAGCAAAAATATGTCAATGGTAGCTAGCTAGCAGCTTAACCTCTTTAAAGTTTAAAATTATAATCAACTAATTGGAAAGCTTAGTTTTAAGTGAAGTCAGGATACATAAAATCATAAAGATTCATTTTAAATTGCACAACCTTAAGATATCTATATGTAGTTTTAAACAGTATTTTTTTTCCCAAAGCAATTTTAGGTAAATTTCTTTTTTAAAGTTTGTATTACTAGCATTAAATCTTGAAGCAATTCTTTTAAACCTAATTGGAATAACTTTTTTTGAATATTGGCCAAAAGTAACTCTGTCAAGGTTTTTTTGCGTACTTATATGAAAACTAAAGTGGTGAATAAATAAATTTCCCATATATCCATATTGACATCTTCTGACAACTCCTATTTTTTCTTTTCTTTAGTTATTTTCTTTTTGTTTGGTTCTTGAGTGCTTCCCATCCCTCCTGGTCTGATTTTCCTTATAGATTGTCCATCTATAAAAGCTACTTGTTCCTTCTTTGCTTTCCCATTAGATTCCGTGATCTGGTTTCCTTTCTATCACAAACTTTAGGGCAAGAGTGGTCATTTTCCTTTAAGGCTCCCACCATAATTTTCACTTTAGCAGTTAGTTCCTCCCCACTGGAGAGAATTGGAATTGCCTAAAATTTACCCTTGTTGAGTATCTTTCTTCCTTTTTTTCTAAAAGATGACTTAATCATTAAGACAAATCAAGACAAATCAAGAAGTTATTAGCTGCTCTGTTTTTGACAGAAAGAGAACTTTAAATGAATGTCTAGATAATTTGAAGTCTCTTATCTCCTATATCATGACTTTGTGACAGGTTTATGATCTTTTGCATAAACTTCTCTGGTGGTCTATGTACTCTGATAAAATTACTTTTGATTCTCTCTCTGTTGATTCTTATTCAGAGAGTCTCTCCACATATTTCACACAGTGATTCCTCGATTTCTGCACATCAGTATGCCTTCTTAATATACAATGCTGCCTCTTTTACCTATTTTGTTTCTTTTGAATAAAACGTATCCACTTAAAAAACCATGTTTACAGTCATGGATTTTATTCCTCTAATTCAGTGATGGGCAAACTAGGGCCCATGGGCCAGATTTGGGGCCCCCTGAAATGTTCTATCCAGTTGCATGGCATTATTCCTAATCTGACGAATACAATGAGTAGGATACAATACAATGAAAGTTCGAAAGAGTTGCCTTAGAAACAGACTGACAGATGAACATTTCCTTTCCTTTGGCCCCCCTCTTTGAAAAGTTTCCCCATCACTGCTCTAATTGGTAAGACTTCTAGATCCTCTTGTTGCCTAAGGCATTGAAGTTTAGACATTTGAAACTATAGGTTTTTCTACTAGCTTCTTTTTTATGGATTTTTGTCTCCTGTGAATTTTTGGCTATTTCAGATGCTATTCTTTTTCTTTCAACTTGCCCTTGATGCTTGATAGACATGGGAAGTTTTCCCACAATAATTTTTAGGTTAAAATCCTTTTGATTATATTTTCAAGATCATTCTTGCTAGCCTTTCTGAAGATGTATTTTATCCTTGGCCAGATTTCTCTCATCCTTATATTTTAAGATGGAATCTAGATTCCCTCATTCTCAGATACCTCCTTCTTAACTAGCAGTTCATTTCCCAAATTCTGGCCCTCCCACTTCCCCAGCCCCCCATCCCTTGTCTTTAACAGGCATCTTTGAGGAAAATCCAACTCATGCCCATATTATCTTCAGTTTCTTGCCCAAGATTTCAAAGGCATTTTGACGCCTTTTAGGTTGTTTTTGGCAATATCCTTTGTGTCCATATGGATCTCCCAAGATTAGGGAAGTCATAATCTTTGATGAATCTTGGGAGGTTCTCTGTTTTGACTTGAATACGTACCCTGAACAGATCAGACTTCATGGTTGTTAGCATAGGGACAAAGAGCAGCCTCAGTATTCTTGCTCAGGTATTTGCCAATGTTGCTTCTTCTTGGGCCTTTCCAGATGATTTCTTACCTTACAACTCTGTCTCTACTCTATCATTCCTTGGAATATAAGCACTTGCTTCCTTCTCAGAATCTAGTTCTCTCTTCTTTAAGAATAATTTCATCTCTTTTTTAACTCTAAGTGCACCACTGTTCTTTTCCTTCTCTACTCTTTAGCCTCCTGACAAGTAGAGGATTTACTCTCTTCCATTCTGCATTAGATCACTTTTTTCCAGTTGAAGCCTTCCTCTATTTCCTTTAGGACCACTTCATTGTCCCTAATAACTTGGAATTTGGAAAGGCATTCCATGAGGCCTTAAACCTTTTCTTCCTGAAGGGAAAGCAGCTATTTTTGAAAAAAAGATAGTAGTCTCTTGGCTGTGGCAAGAATGTGAAGGAGGGTATACACAATACATACTGGACTTTGTTGCAGATCTTACCCCTAAGTATTGTATTTCTTATATTTTTAAAATGAAATTGAGATCGTTGCTTAATTTTGCTTTATTTTTCCTTTTATAGATGTCATTTATGTATCTGCTGCTGGTAGTATGCTCTGCCAGATTGTTAACTCTTTACTGTTACTGCCAGTGTCAGTGGCTCGGCCTTTGCTGAGTTATCTGCTAGACCTCTTGCCACCTCTTGATTGCCTTAATAGACTGTTGCCAGCTGCTGCTCTTTTAGAAGACCAAGAGTTGCAGTGGCCTCTTCATGGTAAGCAGATCTACTATTATTATCATCCTATTAATGATATGGAAAAAGAGCAAGTAATATTGGTAAATTAAAAATTTTTACTCTTGCTTAGGATCATAAGGTCTTTGTTTTTTAGAAGTTTGCAAACTGAGGTAGGGAACCTGGAACACACACACAGTTTGTTCAAGTAAGGATGTGTAAGGAAAAATAGCTACTATACATGCATGATTTTATAAATGATTTAATTTTTAAAATAAGCTAAAATAGGCTTTTAAATTTTATTCACCAATGAAAGATGCATAAGATAGAGAAATACTAGTTTAGTGTAGAATTCAGAAGTCTATTGTTTCATTTTGACTAAAATTTTCTAGTATTTTAATTAGAGGTGTTTAAATTCATTTTTAGTTACTTATGAAAGGAAAATACTTAAATCTCTACAAAAGTAATTGAAGTTCAAAATACTCACTTTAGAGATGCATAAATGTATTGCTTCTTTGAAGACATTTTAAGGTTACTAAAATAATATTGTTAAATTATGGAAAAATATTATTTAAAATATTTTAAGTGAGGCGAAGTATAGTCTTATGGAAAGAGCATTTATTTGACTAAGATTTAGAGAAGCTGAATTCTTGTCCTGTGTCTCATGTTAAGTTGCTTGACTTGACTGTTGGTGAGTTACTTGTCTTCCTGAAGACCTTTGTTTCCTCATCTTTGAAATGAAAGATTTGATATATGTAAAATAAAATCCTTCCTCCAAAGGGAGGTAGATTGTTTGAGAAAGGTCTAAATGGATGGGAGACGAGAAACATCCACCTAGGGGACCTTCCCAGGACCAGCAAAGCACAAAAACCCTTGGGCTTTTGTAACCAAGTTTATTTTTTTAATTTGGGTAAAGGGAAAGAGTAGGAAGGGTCCTAAAACTACAGATCTAAGCTCAACTCCAATTTCTATGCACCCCCCCGAAAGAGATTGCTCTTCATTGCTTCTATAGGCCCTGCTTATCCACTCCCTGCTCTTAACTTAAAACCCAAAAGCTGTCTGACTATTCACTAATCTAACTATCCAAATTGTCTTTAAAAAAGATAAGGATAAGAAGCCTGAGGTTGGCTTCCTGGATAACCCAGAATCCCAGCCTGAGTTTGGCTTCCTAGATAACCCAGAATCCCAGGTGACAAACCCTTGAGATTACCTTAGCCAAATGGATCTCTTAACTGGTAGCTCTCAAACAGGTGAATCTCTGTACTCCAAGGAAAAGACAGTTTGCTCCAAGGCAAATTCTCCAACCCAGGAATCCCTAAATCTTTCTACAAAGTTGGTTTTTTCCAGGGGAAAATGCCAGAGCAAAAATCCAGCTTCCAGCTCAGTGGAAAGCTAGCTCAGGAGTGACATTTAAAACCAGTCAAATCCCAAGATCTTCCTCTCCTTCCAGAATCTTCCTCCCTTCCCCGTCCAAGGCTTGTATTCAAATTCTCCTCCTTTCCTCTTAAAGATAATCCATACTTTTCCCTTATCCCTTACTTACATTCCTATATATGTGCTGCCAAAGTAAGCACTGAAATGAAAGATTTGTAGTAGATGATATCTAAAGTCTCTTCTTATTCTTAAATTCTATATATTTTTTCTGAATAATGATGAAATGAAGTGCCAAATCCGTAAATCATTAAAGTACTGGTTAGGAATTGTGAGCTACTCTTTGTTCTCTCAGACTTAAAAAAAAATCATTTGTCTTAATTTACTAGCATTAATCATTTCTTTAAGATGGAAGATAACTATATTAATGAACTAATTAATAAAATTCCATAATTTTTTTAAAAAGGTTCCTTCAAACCTGATAAATTTAGAATAGAAAAAGATACAGAAAATTCATTTGAGGAACTTTGTCAAACTGTGATAGACTTAGATGTGTTATCAGCAATTCGATGATCCAGGACAGTTCTAAAGTATTATGACAAAAATGCTATCCATCTTCAGAGAAAGAACTTGTTAGAGTGGTAATGCAAATAAAAGCATACTATTTTTCAGTTGTTTATGTGGGTTTTTGTTTTGGGGTTTGGTTTTATAAGATTACTTATAAAATTATACTTACAAAAATGAACAATATGGAAATATGTTTTGCATGATAATACATTTAAAACCCAGATTGAATTGTCTTGTGTGGAAATTTGTTAATACATGTAATTGGCAAAAGAAAAAAGAAAATTTGTCACATTATGATCATCATATTAAAATTAGCAGGATTTTAAAAAGGAAATCTTATTTTTATTGCTTAGCTTTCCATGAATGCATTTAAAGTTAGACTTTGATACACTATGTAATAAAATAACCTTTTAATGTGTTAACTAAAACATTTTTCTTTAGGTATATTATTATGATAAAATATACTGCTCGGTTTGCTACTATTTCGACATACTTTTATGCTTCAGGGAGCATAAGATAAGACAGTGTTTACTGATGATTTTCTCCTTAGGAGGGCCAGAACTGATTGATCCTGCTGGAGTGCCACTGCCCCAGCCTGCTCAGTCTTGGGTGTGGCTTGTAGATCTGGAGAGAACTATTGCTCTCCTCATTGGACGGTGTCTTGGAGGCATGCTACAAGGGTCTCCTGGTTCTCCAGAGGAGCAAGATACAGCTTACTGGTTGAAAACACCACTGTTCAGTGACGGTGTGGAAATGGATATCCCTCAATTAGGTAAATTACTCTTTAACATTTACAAGAACCAGAGTCTGGCATTCTACTTTTTTGTTCCCTTTTCCTTCTCTTCTGATTATTGGAGTATTAATGGAAAATTACCTTAAATTCCTCTCTTCAAAAGAGAGATCAGATGTAACATAGTAGAAAGAAAACTCAGTTTGAAATTAGATAATACAGATAGTTCTTGTTCTATGTAAATTTGTATTACACAAATTTGACTTTATATAAAGAATGTATAAAGAAATATGTATTCCCAAAAAGTATATATATTAACTTTGTTGTACAGTCCTCTACTTTCTCTCTTTGCTTCTCTCCCTCACCTTGGTGTTCCTTGTCTTCCTCTACCCCAAAAAGAGAAACTTTAAAGAAATTTTCCAAGTGGAAGCAGAACACTCACAGAAAGACTACTACAGATTAGGGACTTGGCTTGAGACCTCTGGTTCTGAGAGAAGACCTTTATGCTGTTCTGCCCACCGAGCTGCCTGTCTAGCTCCTATATGTCTGTGTTCGGTACTGTGTGTCTTTCCTTGGCCCATACATGGCACTCATTCCCTCCTGTCTCTGTCTGGGCCCATGTGTCTGACTCCTGAGTCTCATTCTTCTCAGTTCTGGCCAGGCCTCTACATGGCTATTCCCAGACTTCTCCTCCTGTTTTTTCCTTCTCTGTCCCCAGCTTCCACATGTCCCTGAACCATGTGATGGCACCCTCTATTAAGGAAAGCAAGGCCTTCTTCCTTTTCCCAGTCTGTGGAGAAATTTGCATTATGTAAAAATTACCTAGTGGCCTGCAGTCAGTCCACTTACATAAAGCAAGAACTGTCAGTATTGATTGGGCTCTGTCACTAACTAGACTAGAGCAAGTTAAATGTACTTTTTGCCTTAAGTAATTTCATCTGTAACATACATGATTATATTCAGTAACAGACTTTTTTTATAAGCTTAAATTATGGCTCAAATTAAATAAGCTGGCTCTGGCACAATTTTGGACTACCCCCCTCACTGTCACTAATCTTCCCATCAGTGCTTCAATCAGTCAAAAGGTGTTTATTCAGCACCTTTTATGTTCCAAACACTGTGTTAAGCACTAGGGTACCAAAAAAGGCAAAACAATCCTTTCTTTTGGAGGGCTCCCAGCTAATGGATGAGACAGGATGAAAATAATTAAGCATGTATAAAAAAATATACAAAGAAGAAAGTCTTAGAAGGATGACATTAGCATCTTAGACTGAAAAAGGCTTCATTCTGAAGATATAATTTGAGATGAGTCTTGAAATAATACAAGGAAACTAAGAGATGGGAGCAATAGAGTGAGGCGGAAGAGGAGGAGAGAAGGGAGAACATTTCAGTCATGAAAAACAGCTACTGCAAATGCTTAAAGATGGGAGATGAAATATTTATCATATGTGAAAAATAGTCAAATAAGTCAACTTGGCTAGATCATAGAGTGGCATGGAAGGTTATTTTAAGAATTCTGGAAAGATAGGAAGGGACAGAGTTGTAAAGAGCTTTCAGTGATTAATAGAAGAATTTATATTTAATCCTAGAGGAAATAGGGCACCATTTGAGTTTATTGAGTAGGGGGGTGTCATGGTCAGACTTGCTTTTTAGAAAAATCATTTTGATCCCTGAGTAAAGGCTAAATTAGAATGGGGAAAGACTTGAGGAAGCAAGACTAAATAAATAGAAAGATAACGCAGTGGTCGAACTAGGGTTTTGACTGCCTAAATGGAGAGAAGGTGGGGGGAGGGGGAGATATATATGAGAGAGATTGTGAAAGTAGACCTGATAAGAGGTGACATTCAGTTAGATAGGTAGAGTGAGTGAGAATGAAGAGTCTAGGTGTGACACTTGGGTTGAAAGACTGAGCAATTAAGAGGATGGTGACACACTGGACAGTAATAAGAAAGTTCAAAAGAAGTGAAGTAGTACTAGGAAATATGGGGCAAATGGAAAATAGCATTTTGTACATGATTGAGTTTGAGATGCCCACAGAATATAAAATTTTAAAAATATTCACATTAGTGTCAGTAACGTGAGACTTAGGTCAGTCAGAATTAGGATACTAATTCACATTAGTGTCAGTAATGTGGAGTTTAGGATAGAAATGGGGATGAACATAAAGATCTGGAATTCATTTGCATAGAGATAGTGGTTGGAAACCTATGGGAACTAATGAGATCACTAAGCATTGGAATAGAGAGGAAAAGAGAAGAGGGTTGCACACAGATTGTTGGAGTTTCAACTATACTCATTGGATATAACATAGATGAAGAAACTAAGAAGGAACTATTGAACAGATAGGGAGAGAAACAAAGAAGTTTATGAAAGCCTAGAGACAAAAATATCTAGGAAAGCATTAAATTATTTTCATGTTTTCTTTTAGCTCTAACAATGTATAGTTCTTTACTCAAAAAACAAACACAGAATCCCCCAAGCCAAATAAAAATGGTTAAACATGATTAGAGTCAGAAAGAGAAACTGAGAACAATTCCAAAACAGAATAAAAGAGAAATTTTATTTTGAAGGTTGAGGAAATGTTGTCTTCTAAGTGAAAACATTGTGCAGATCTCATGGTGAACCAAAAGATTCTCCTACTTATTGATATGATTACTGTTAATGATATCCCTTGCATCAAGGGAAATGAAAAGACATTTGAAGTGAAATTAGACATAACTGCTAGAAATACCCATCTACTTTCTCAATTTTCTGTGATTGAGTTGAACTTTTGCTAGTATCCAATTAATTTCAGAAAAAAACATTTTTATGTTAATTTAAAAAATTTATTGATAGCTTTTGTTTTTTAAAATTGTCACAATTTCTTCTATGCCCATCTTCTCAGATTGCCACACACTTTATAATGTTTTCTGCTTTTTAAAATTAGTTTTGCTATCTGAAAAGATGATATTTGCTTATTTAAAGTATTGATATGATTTATAAGTAAAATTGATACTATTAATAATAAATTACTAATACAATTAACCATTACTCAGTAGGATTTTTCTCTTTTTAGTGTAAATGTTTAATAATTCACTTTCATTATGGGCTAGATTGGAAACCTAACTCATACTCATCACATATTTGAAAGAGAAGTTTTACCCCCACAATCCATTTATAGTCTAACTTTTAGAACACAATCTATTTATAAATTGAGTTTTGTGTTTGTACCTTATAAAAGATATGACCTTTTAATTACAGATTATCATTTTATGATTATTAAATTACTCTTTCATGATGAAATCCAATTAAATTTTTAAAAAGGAAAAGACTTTTCATTTAGTCTTAGTATCACATTTGTCCTCAGTTTATGCATAAGGTCCTATCTGATTTCATTTGTTAAAATTACCTATATTTATAAAAAAGTTAGTATGGTTTTCTTTGTAGCAAAACCTGAGAAATTTTAAACAATGACAAATTTATTTTTAGATAAATGTATGAGTTGCCTGTTAGAAGTGGCTCTTTCTGGAAATGAAGAACAGAAGCCATTTGATTACAAATTACGGCCTGAAATTGCTGTTTTTGTTGACTTGGCATTGGGTTGCACAAAAGAACCTGCTCGTAGTCTTTGGATCAGTATGCAAGATTATGCTATTAGTAAAGGTAAGATGAAGTACATGAATGGAATAAACTCTGTAATAATTATAGTTGATAGTATTGACTATTATGTGTACCTAATAGACTAGGAGAATGAAGTAATTTTCATTTTGTACAAAGTTTGTTTTAATACTAAATCAATTTGCCACTAAAATGACTTGAACTTGTTCTCCCTTTAAAGGGCGATGTGTTTTGGTACCACATAAGTGCTCCACTTGAGGTAAATTAGTATGCAACGGTTGAGAGTTGTAAAAATAAATTGATGGATCATTATTTTGCATTACTTTACAAAGGATTCTTTTTTTCAAATCGATTGTAATAAGATTCTTTTAAACATCCCCATGTCTCTCACTAGACATTTGGTGTAGTGAAAATGACATTGGAATAGATATTAAAAGCCCTGCATTCTAGTCTTGCCTTGATATTAATTAGTTGTATAAACTTGGGCTATGTGCTGTATGCTGCTATGGTCTCAATTTCTTTCGTTGTAAAGTAGAGAGAAAAAGAAATCTCAGAGAGTTGGAAGGACTACCACATGAGGTAACATCTCAAAGTTGTTTGGAAAGAATACTGTTAATGGTTTTTTTTTTTTAAAGTTTTTCTCCCAAAATAATTTTATACACAATTTTTCTAATCATATACCCATTGTTTAAGCTTCTTCACAGCATCCTTTTTTCTATGACACTTTCCATTTTTCTTTTTAATAATCACCTCTGGCTTGATCAGGATCATATTTCCACAGTTGACATTCTCCCCATCATTCTCCCTTACCCTACCTTTTGTTTTCCTCTGTTCCTTTGCAGTTTCTCCTTTCTGCAACAAAAAAATGAATAAAGATCACATTCAGAGGTTTTCACCTACTGCGCTCTATTGTTTTGGTGTATAGTGGCAAAATGAAATGTAAATGATTCAGATCTTTAAAATACCAGCAGATGGTGCCTTTGTAAGTGTCACCCTATTCATTGATTCATTCATTCATTCAACAAATATCTTTTGAATGCCTATGATTATAGGTAAAGGCAATAGATGAAAATAGTTTATAAGTTTCCTATTCCTACATATTCTCCATTTTTTAAAAAAATTTTTATTTTTTTAAACCCTTACCTTCTGTCTTGGAATCAATACTGTGTATAGGCTCCACAGCAAAAGAGTGGTAAGGGCTAGGCAATGGTGGTTAAGTGACTTGCCAGGGTCATATTCTCCCATTTTTTTATGGATCCTGAAAGTGAATTTGGAGACTTTTAATTATGTTTGTTTTGAGTATATTTAGGCCTTTTTCTGCGATATCACTTTGTTTGACTACATTTGTCAAATTTTTTAAATAGCAAATTTAAATGTTAAAACCCTTTTTGCTGAATAATAGCTTTATATGTATCTGATGTACCTGAGCATTGGGAAGCATTCTGTAGTACTTGGTTTGGAATGAATTCAAGCCTTAGGTAAAGTACCACAAAAGAACCCAATACTTTCCAAAAAATCCTTTCAGGATAATCCCTGCCAATTATAAAATTCAGAAAATGAAATGCCTTAGTTTGATGTTTTATTTGATTTTGCTGTTAATTAAATAGTGGTAGCTTTCAAAGAGCCCAGCTATATTTAAACATGGCAATTTAAAATAATACAGGCAACCTCCTACTACATTCAGTAATGATTTGTTGTCAGAATTGGTTGACAAAATTGATAACTATTTCCCTACTAAGAATATTTGTTAATCACAGGATCATATTAAAGTCTATCATGTTTTAAGTTTTGTGAAACATTTCTTTAGCAATTTTAATGATTATGAGCAATGTGGATGGAGTGCTCAGCCCTTCCATCTTAAGAAAATTTTGTGAGTTAGTAAATCACCTGGTAGCCCAGACTTCTGGCAATACACTTTCTGTACTAGCTAACTTGTCTTTGGATGATGATCCATTGCAAGGCCTATACTCAGTGCCCTTTTCTGGCTTGAATAGAATCTATCAGGGTTTATATTCCTTTGGTGTAGCCTTTTGATACCCCAGGGCTAACTTTTAACATAATTATGGAGCATAAGAAAAGGACTCTTTAATAGACAATTTAAAATATGGCCTTTTAAAAACAGTGGTTGAGTTTAAGCTTTTCTTGGAAATTTTGCAAAAACATATGTGATTAAGAACAAGTAAAAAATTGGGGCTTAATTTTACTTATCTTGTTTTATTCTAAGTCATCTAAAAGCATAATGACTTTACACGTAGGCATTTACTAAATGCTTGTTGAATGAATGAAGTTTGCATCTCCAGCAATCTCTGTTTAGGAAACATTTCCAATCCAGGTGGCTGAATTTTATTACATCTGAAAAGGAAAGAACTTATACTAACGCAGAATAAAAGAAAGAAAATAAAATACTTTTTGAAATATCTAACTAACTCCCCACCAACATATTTTCTAACTCTCGTCTAGTTTTTAAATAGCCTATGATGATCTCAAACCAAATGTTATTTATTTAGTTCCTTACCCAAAGTAAGTGCATATTGTTCATGGTGTTTAGAAGCTTCTATAAATAAATTATTTCATTACTAAAACTATTAAAATATATCAGGAACATTTTGACTCTTTTTGAATTTTAATAAATCATTTTTATTTTCAGATTGGGACAGTGCAACTTTAAGTAATGAGTCACTCTTGGACACTGTGTCTAGATTTGTTCTTGCAGCTCTTCTGAAACACACAAATTTACTTAGTCAAGCATGTGGAGAGAGCAGGTAAGTAACTTGAAACTATCTTCAGATAATTTTCACCCATGATCCTAGAAATTATAACTGTGTCCTTCTTTACTTAGGTATCAACCAGGCAAAACCTTAGCAGAAGTATACCGTTGTGTGTATAAAGTTCGAAGTCGTTTACTTGCCTGCAAGAACTTGGAGCTCATTCAAACTAGGTCATCTTCAAGAGACCGATGGGTAAGCTTAGAAATCATTTATAGGAAAAAGATGTGCTTTGTATGGAGTTAGTGTTCAAAAAATGTTTGAATGAAAAAAATTTGCCTAGAGGTTTTAGTTAAAAACAGGCTTAATATTAAGCAATGGAATAATGTATCTATAAGTTATTAGAGTCTTAGACTTCCTTAATAGTAATATAATGTCTAAATCATGGGAAATTACAATCCAAATCACACTTCACTCACTGTACTTTGCCACTATGCTTTAGCTGCTCTTTCCCTCTTCCCTTAGGATCTCCTTGCTGCTTCTCTCATTGGTAAAATCCACTTGGAATTTCCATTTTGAGGGAAGACCTATAGTTCACTCTTTTGATTTTGCCGTTATGCCTTGGCATGACTACCTTCCTTCTGCTGTCCTTTTTCAGCTTGCTTTTATATATTATTTTCCTACATGAAAATGAAAGCTACTTAAGGGCAGAAGCTGTTTTGTTGGTGTTTGAATTCCTAGCACTTAGCATAGTGCCTGGCACACAGTAAGCACTTAATAAATGTTTGTTGACTTGACTAGGTTTTAGTATTCAGAACACATTCTAAGGATTGCATTCAGTTTGTGTGGCACATTTTAAGATATGTGAGAATTTAATTGATTAAATCCCTCTTACTCTGAAGTTCTCCTATTTTCCTCATGTAGGTAGATAAGTACTCATATGTAGTCATGTAGCATATACAACTTGAGCAGTATTGTTGTAAAAAAAAAACATTCATGTAGAATTCATTATCATTCCTACAAACTCCTATCCCTTTTTTGAAATTCCCTTTCCCATGTTTTCAACCTCCTCCTCATCAAATCCTCCTTATTAGTTTATATATACAGTTGGCATATTGTGTCATTGCAATCCACATAATATCTTTGTATCCTTCCTCTTCTCTCCACTCACACTAAAACCATCCTACTTTGACCCTCATCACCTCTTACTTGAACTTTATTGGGATAGCCCTTTAATTGGTTGTCTTGGCTCAGGTTTTTCTCTAGTGTAGTCTGTTTTCCTCAAAGGTACCAAAGTGATTTTTGTAAAGCACACAGGTATGACCACAACTCCTATACTTGAGAAACTTCATTGACTCCCTTTTACCTCTGTTATGTTGGAAATTGATCTAGTATTTATGGATGTCAATAAATATTGATAGAATGTAGCTAATATGGAGATTCAGTTGTTGGCAATTGAGGAGATGGTTGAATTAGCAGTTGAGGGAATTGGCTAGAGGCTAGTTATAAAAAAATTCTATTTATTAAACTATAAAAGATGCAGGGAAAAGAAAAGGAAAGATAGATATTGATAGGAGATATATTTCCCCATAACTAATCAATTTGAACTAAATCCCTGAACCCAGTCTTTTCTGCAAGGAATTTCTGAATGTCTGCAATTCTTTTTTCTGAGATGTATCTGGACTCTTCTGCTCGTACAAATCCTAGATATTCTACTTTAGTACCACTGTACTTTTGCTTTTGATATTTTGTGTCCCCTATTAAATAACTAGCAGAGAAAGTGTTTACTATCTCTTTGACATGCCTTAACTGAGGGAGAAGATGACAAGTCATAAACAAAGTGGATAAGTGTGCTCTCTCTAAATTGAATATTGATAGGGTCTTCTGTTAAAATTTGGAAGAAGACCTTCAGACTTTCTGCGAACCCTTGGGGCAAACGACTCCAGGTATATTGAGAGCCCTACCCCATAAACGCAAAGATCTTCTGGGAATCTTTATGAATTGGGATAGAAAAGAATGCAGAGCACAGGTCCACCATCATGAAATATCTTGCACTGCTAGGAACTGATGAAATTATTGTTAATGGACTTGGTATTACTGAATGGCTTTTTACTACATGGTTGTTTATGGCTCTGAGATCTTGTGCAAATCTGTAAAGTGTTTTTCCATTTGCATTTAACTTAGGCTTCTTGACTGGCAGGATTGGAGTGTTATACTCAGATATGCAAGGGATTATAATCTTTTGCTTTAACAAGGACTCTTATCAGTGGTGTTATGCCTTCTATGGCCTCTTTTGATAAGGGGTACTGCCTTATTGATAAAATTGGACCACCTCTAGTTGTAATTTTCACTGGCACAGCTGATTTTAGTAACCCTACATCTGTAGATGATGTGGCCCACAATGCTTCTGGGATATTTGTAGGAATTTCATAAGAATCTGTATCTTTTGTATTTCTTGATTTTCTAAGAATAACACTGAGAACAAATTTTGTGATTCCTCTGACAGCTCCAGAGAAATATCACCAGATGGGAGTACACACTGTCATTGCCCTCAATTTGTACAATAAATCCCTACCCAAAAGATTTACAGGGGAGTTTCACATTGTAAGGGAGAAAATAAGAAACTAGTGTTTTGCACAGTTTCATCAATAAATTGCTCCTTTCTCTTTTGGTAAACAATTCTCTCAAAAGAAGTTCACAATCAACAATGTCTGGATCAAACAACCCCACAGTTCTCTTAAATTCCCTTATGCACTTATGTGCGTCCTTGAAAAACTTTGAGCTATGCTTTTTTATGGATTCTAAGTCTTCAACATTGAATTGTTTGTGAGTTCTCACATGGACTATTCCTACATCTGGTTATAAGTAGGTAACATCCCTAAGAGGCAGTAGTGTAGCTCCAGCATTATCTATAACTGTATTCTCAAAATCTATTTTTGTTGCCTGAATATTATCAGCTTGCTTATCTAGATGTTCTACTTTGCTTCAGTTTCCTTTCCTTTTTGCTTATAAAAATCTTGAATTTTGTCCAAGGTTTCCTTCATCACTAGTACCAGTTGTTTCATTTCATTGTCTTTAAAGCTTACATATAGAAAGGTCTTTAATTTTTGGAATCTTGCAACAGCCAATAGGTACCCTTGATAAGCAGCACAGATAAGGAATAGTATCACTGGTATATATGAAATAATCTTCCTTAACAATATATCAAGTATAGGAGTTAATATTTTAAATCCCAGGAACCCATAACATTGTTCTGATATTTCACCAAAAAGAACTCATAAAAGAATATACAACTGTAATAGAACAGTTCCATAACTACCATCATCTTTTCTTAACAATTGTTCTTTGTATCTGTTTGTATTCTAATTCAGTAAAAAAGTTTTTTGGTAATTTGAATAGGTATGGCACTAAATAGGTAAATTAATTTGGGTAGAATGGTCATTTTTATTATGTTAGCTAGTCCTACCCATGAGCAATTAATGGCTTTCCAATTGTTGAGATCCAGTTTTATTTGTTTGGAAAGTGTTTTTTAGTTGTTTTCGTATAATTGCTAGGTTTGTTTTGGTAGATAGATTCCCAAGTATTTTATATTGTCTGGGGTGATTTTAAATAGTGTTTCTCTTTCTACCTCTTGCTGCTGTGATGTGTTGGAGATATATGGAAATGCTGATGATTTATGTGCATTTATTTTATATTCTGCAACTTTGCTAAAGTTGTTGATTATTTCTACTAGCTTTTTAGTTGATTCTCTAGGATTTTTTAAGTATACCATCATATCATCTGCAAAGAGTGATGGCTTAGTCTCCTCATTGCCTATTTTGATACTTTCAATTTCTTTTTCTTCTCTGATTGCTACTGCTAGTGTTTCTAGTACAATGTTAAATAATAGAGGTGATAATGGGCATCCTTGTTTCACTCCTGATCTTATAGGGAAGGCTTCTAATTTATCCCCATTGCATATGATGCTTGTTGATGGTTTTAGTTATATACTGTTTATCATTTTCAGGAAAGGCCCTTCTATTCCCATACTTTCTAGAATTTTCAATAGAAATGGATGTTGTATTTTGTCAAAGGCTTTTTCAGCATCTATTGAGATAATCATGTGGGGTTTTTTTGGTTTACTTGTTGATATGATGGTCAATTATGTGAATGGTTTTCCTTATGTTGAACCATCCTTTCATTCCTGGTATAAATCCCACCTGATCATAATGAATAACCCTCTTGATCACTTGCTGGAGTCTTTTTGCTAGTATTCTGTTTAAGATTTTTGCATTTATGTTCATTAAGGAGATTGGTCTGTAGTTTTCTTTATCTGTTTTTGATCTACCTGGCTTTGGGATCAGTACCATATTTGTATCATAAAAGGAGTTTGGTAGAACTCCTTCTTTGCTTATTATGTCAAATAGTTTGTATAGTATTGGAATTAGTTGTTTTTTGAAGGTTTGATAGAATTCACTTGTGAATCCATCTGGTCCTGGCCCTCAAATTAAAGATAGTCATGGTAAAACTTTGTCATAGTAGGAAGGGTTGAAATCTTGATGAACTTCTTTAGAGGCAAAGATGGCTGCAGCCCTCTGGTCCAAAGAGAGAGTTTTTCAGGGTCTAGCTTTCACACTCAGGAAACCTCTCAAGAATCAGTAATCAGGAGCTCACAAGATATCTTGGAGATGGTAACTGGAAACAGGGATGGGCAGGATATCAGTTTCTTCTCACTAGTTGAAATACAGGAACCTTCAGGTATCAAGAAAGGCAAGCTACCTCCTATAGGCATAAATAAACTGTCATAGGAAGTGGACTCTCCACTCTCCTGGCCAAACAGGAAAAATGTATCCTCAACAGTCTTTGGTCCTTAGGTTTCTATCTTCCACAGATTCTGGAATTGCCCCTTCAGTTCCATGCATGTGACCAGACCCTTTTTTTGCAAACCCATGCCTTTGCTAAGTTTGCAAAGTTGCAACACCCTGGTTTATTATTTCCCCCCTTACATTATCAATAAAAATGAATGTTATATACTCAATGGTCCCGGGGAAACCATCCTATGTGGCAGCTTTTTCACCTCAAAAGGTGACCCAGAAATTCCTACAACCTTCATAGACCCCACAGTATCGCATTGCGCCTCTGGGGAATTTGTCATTACAGATTTATATGCTCCAGTAAAGAATCATAAATACTATTTCCAATTTTCAGTGTGACATGCAGTTCTGTACTGTTCTGGGGAAAGTGAACTGGTCTTATTGGTGTCATTATCTCTGGATCAGAAAACCTATATTCATCAGCCTGTCCTTCACTCTCTAAATTATTTGCTTCATTTTTTAATGTCTGTGTTTCAATTCTGTCATTCACAATATCTACAGTTCCATCTCCCCTAGTAATAAACCTTCATAATTCATCTTTATGGGTTTCTTGCTTCTGGGTATTAGCACTGACAGTTTGTGAATATTTAGGGCTGACACCATTCTTTTATATACATTTGCATTGCCTCATTTTGATTATTACCCTAGTGATTATATATGCATTTGGACATCCATTTGGAAAGACATTTGCAAAGCCATTTCTTGTATCTTGATATTCATACCTAAATCCATTGTACCCATTGCCTGGATTGTTGTACCTGCCTTCATTTCTAAACCCATTCTTTCCCCTGTAGCCATTAATAGCCATTATTCCTAAAGTTATTGGGGAAGTAGCCTCCATTTTGCCTGAAAACTTGTCCCAGGATCTATAATCCCTCATTAAATGTCCCCTTTGGTCACACATAAAACACCTAGGGCCCTGATCATTGTAATTTCTTTGTGGAGCATTAAACTGCCTCTGTGGTTTATATTCTCTGACAGCAGCTCTAGTTTTTTCCTGTTTTTCTACTTTGCTAAGTTTTATTTTCAGATCTTTTATCTCTTGTCTCAGTTCTTCAACTAACTCATTATTCCCTTCTTCATGTTTATCCTTATCAGCATTGTAAATATGTGTACCTACACTTTTCAAATTGTCTTAATTCCATTTCATTCCAGTCAGGGCATTGTTGTTTAAAGCAATGTCTCACCACTGCACATGTATTTTTTTTTTTTTTTGCACATGTATTTTTAACAAACTGTCTACTTAAGTGCCTCACAACACGTTCTTTGGAGATGTCAAATCCTATGTACCATTCCCCTAGATCTATAAGCCTATCCATAAAGGCTGACGGTGTCTCCCCACTTTCCTGTCTCATCCGTTCAAATTTAGTTCAGGTACCTGGCCTATCAGAGTATTCTCTCATCATTTTAATTACTGCCTATCTCACTTTAACCAGTTGTTCACAACCTTCTTCAGAATTTCCCATTTTGCATTTATAAGCGACTATTCATTGGTTTCTCTAACAATTTTTTCTTTCTCCCACTTTGTCAATAATTCATCTAGTAAAATTTCAAAATCCGGGTAATCAGGATCAAATTGCTTAATTATTTTTTCAAATTCTTTGATAACAGCCACAGGTTCTTCCTCAAAAGAGTCCCCTTTTTAAAGCTATCTATATCTACTTGTGTAAATCCCTTATGGTAGTTAACATTTATGAGTTGGTGCTCTAGGGTTATTACTGGGACCTTGTGTGGTAGGAAAAAGCCTCCAGTGTTATTATTCAGTTCCATGGTTTCCCTCTCTAATTTTGTGCCTTGAAAATATTGCTCCATTAATTTGCCTTGCCTCATTATTACATTTTCTATATATTCAAATCACATGCCAATTTGCTTTTTCTTTTTGTTGTTTCTCTGTAGTGCTATTAGATTTAGGATGTAATAAATAAACATCCTAGTTATAAACATTAAGAGTATTCCACAGCCCCCTGATGGTGTTAATTTTAAAATATCCAAAAGTGTAAGACAGAGCATGTCTTGTATTGGTTGTGGGCCTGGGATCTCCCTAATATATCCAAGAATCGTCTTTTTGAAAACCTGGGACACATTCTCTAAACTCATATTGCTGAATATCATTTTGACTATTAATTTCTTTTAGTTGTATTTTTTGGTAAGTTCTTGTCCTTAATGGCTCGCCACTTGTTATGTTGGAAATTGATCTAGTATTTATAGGTGTCAATAAATATTGATAGAATGTAGCTAATATTGAGATTCAATTGTTTAATTGAGGAGATAGTTAGATTAGCAGTTGAAGGAATCAACTGGAGACTGGTTAAAACATCCTATTTATTAAACTATAAAAGATTCAGGGAAAGGAAAAGGAAAGATAGATATTGATAGGAGGAGATATATTTCCCTATAACTAATCAATTATAACTAAATCCCTGAACCCAATCTTTTCCACAAGAGAAATCTTCTTCCCTGATAAATCAGGGCTAACTTAACTATTCTATCTATATAAATCTATCTTACTACATATATCCTTATTTGTAAATCTTATCTCCATATATATATATATGAATTTACAGCTGCTCCAGTCTAAGAAACCAGACTTGCCCATCAGGATTTTTCACAGGCAAGCTGTCTGTGTATCTCTTGCTCTCTGCTGCCCCCTGGAGAGTTCCTGAGAAAATAGCTTCAGTAACTCTAAACCAGTTCAGTTACTAACAGTCTTCTGAGATGATTTTTCCAACTACCAACCACCAAAATCATCCAAGAGAGATCCAAGGAAATCTCTGACCCTCTTACTCCTGAGAGGACAATCCCAAGAGTGACCATTATCTCCTAACAGTCCCTTTCAAGGGCCACTGGGAATTCTTTTTAAGGAATGCCCAAAAAAGATTCTAACTGGCTCTTAAGGTAAATCTTCCAAACTTCTTTTCTAGGCTAGAGACCTTCTTATAATCAGCCTCTTATACCTCCAATATCAAATATAAACTCCTTTGTTTGACCTTTAAAGCCCTTAAAATTTGACCTCACCTAATTTTCCAGTTTTATTGAACCTCACTTAATGTTACTCATGCTTGGTCCATTCAGTTTAGCTATCTTCCTGACACTCATGAATGAGCCTTTTTTTCCCATCTCTTTGTCTTTGCCCTGTTGGCTGTGCAGTCTGATATGCAACTCTGTCTTTTAGAATCCTGAGTTTCTTTAAAGACTCAACTCAAGGACTATTACTTATGCAAAGCTTTTCTTGATCTCTCTGTATGCTAGTGTATTCCCTTCCAAAACTACCTTATGGTCTTTCTTCTTTTTTTGTATATATATTCTTAGAGATATAAATGTTGTTTCATAATGATAAGCTTCTAAAGGGCAGGAATTGTTTCACTTTTGCCTTTGTGTCCCCAATGTCTGGCATACAGAAGACACTTAGAAAATGATTGTTTACTTATTCTTTTAAAGTTATGCTCATTAAACCTTTTCATAGTCTTGATGTGGTGTAGATATAGATGAGTTTTATAGTAAGAGTCTTCTTAGCCAAATCTAGGATGAAATAACTAATATAGGTACTCCTTCCACTCTTTGGAAACATTTGTATTTAGATTTTAATAAGAAAACGTGTGTTATTTATCTTAATATTTTCCTTAAATAAAAAATATTAATACTGTACCCCTAAGGCTTATGAAAAGTATTTTTATCATGTGATTTTTTTTGTAAAGATATTTTACTTACCAATTACATGTAATAACAGTTTTCTGCTGGGGGCTATCAAACCCTTTCTAAATGACAAAGTCACGGGTGGGATCCTAGAACTGCAAGCATATTCCAGGGAGGATGGAAATTCCTCACTCAGATACTCCTGTATGACTCTTCTCTTACTAACACTCCTTATTATTGAAATTATTGTGATCAATATCACTACTCAACCCCAGAGAAATATAGAAGAATAATAAAGACCATTATTAGAGCCCTTACAGACTCCTAGGAAATTCCCTCCTTTATATGTATTAATACAGAAATTCCCCTAAAAGTCACTTCATAACAAACCAGCAATTAGTGAGATAATCCCCAATAAAACTGTACCTGGATTTTCCATTCCCATACACAGAAGCTTATGTAATAAGAAACCAGAAACAATAAGGCTCCCCCTGATCCCTGATTTGGTATGTTACAATGGATGATAAATGGAGAAGTAGCCTTCTATGCAAAGACCAGTACATCCCTATCCCTCAACTGTTCCCCACCCCATAGCCAAGGAGACAAGCCAAACATACCCTTGAAAAATATTGAAAGTTACTGGAGAATGAAAAGTTGTTAGTAAAAAAGTTAATGTATGATCTATTATCTACAAGAAAAAAATGTATGTTGAATATGGAAATCCATGCCAACACATATGTAATCTTAAGAGAAGGGTATAAAAAATAAAGCCAGCACAAGGCTGCCAGAAACAGTCTTTGGGATACATGATTGAAACGCAGACTAACTGCTGATGCTGCATCCCATCAAGCCCCTAGACCTGCAGAGGGGAGGCTCTCTGTAGTTTTCCACTTAAGTTTTCTGAAGTTAGATGACCCAAATTGTCTCCTTCCCTTCTTTCCCTCCCCTTTCCCAGAGATGGTAAGCAATTTGATCTGGGTTATAAATGTATTATCATGGGAAACATATTTCCTTATTTTAGAAGATAATAAATATATAAAAAGAAAAACCCAAATAAACTAAAAGGAAAAATCATATGCTTTGATCTGCATTCCAACTTCAACAATTCTTTCTCTGGAGGTGGATAGCATTCTTTGTCATAAGCCCTTAAGAATTGTCCTGAAAGCCAGGCCTAGAGACGGGAGGTTCTAGGTTCAAATTTGACCTCAGACACTTCCCATCTGTGTGACCCTGGGCAAGTCACTTGACCCCCATTGCCTAACCCTTACTACTCTTCTACCTTGGAGCCAATATACAGTATTGACTCCAAGACGGAAGGTAAGGGTTTTATTAAAAAAAAAAATTTGTCCTGAATCATCATCATATTACTCAGTTGCCAAGTCTTTCATAATTGATCATCCCACAATATTATTGTTACTGTGTATAATGTTCTTCTGTTTCTCTTATTTTACTCTGCAACATTAGCTCTTTCTGAAATCATATTGCTCATTATTTCTTACAACACAGTAGTATTCCATCACCAACATCATTATGTGATTTCTAATGATTTTTTTTCAAGATTTCAGAAAACCAGGAATCTGCAGATACTGATGCACAGGAACATTCCTTTACTCGAACCATTGATGAAGAAGCAGAGATGGAAGAGCAAGCAGAGAGAGACCGAGAAGAGGGACATCCAGAACAAGAAGATGAAGAAGAAGAGAGAGAGCACGAAGTTATGACAGCTGGTAGTAAGTACAATTTTCATACTATATGTAAAATGTATTGCCTTTTTAAGGACAAAATTTTCTCAACTCTTTATTTAAAAGGTGGTGATGCTCTAGTTATATTAGTTACAATTTTTATACTGAGTTGAAGATAAGATAATCTTGTGTATATTATATGAAATGATGGATAATCTTGTGTACATTATGTGAAATGATATAACTGTAAAAAGTTTTTAGCACAGTGCCTGGAACATATTAGGTACTGTATAGATACTTGTTTTCTTTCTTTCCTTCCATTAGTGTTTGTGTGTTTGTATATACATGCACATTCAGAAAAAAACTTCATGACTAATTTTATTTTTTTTATTATTTTTTTTATTTAAGCCCTTAACTTCTGTGCATTGGCTCCTAGGTGGAAGAGTGATAAGGGTGGGCAATGGGGGTCAAGTGACTTGCCCAAGATCACATAGCTGGGAAGTGTCTGAGGCTGGATTTCAACCTAGGACCTCCTGTCTCTAGGCATGACTCTCAATCCACTAAGCTACCCAGCTGCCCCTATGACTGATTTTAAATACAATATGGACTTTAGATTTATTATGTTCAACTAACTTGAATGTAATTCATGCCACTTCAATGTCAGTTTAATCTTACTACTACTATTACTCATTATAGATTGCTTGAAAAGTCCAGAGACTCTGGGCTGTTAGATTTTGGAAAGCTTTGCCACTCATTCTAACTTCTTGAAGGTTTTCACAACTTGTGTCATTTCATATCCTCTGTAGCATACCTTATGCATAGGAGGTAAAAATGTCTGGCAACTTTGTAAATTCTTGTGTAATGGGAAGCAACACATTTCTTGAAAATATGTTCCTCATGAAAGCCTGGCAGCTGCCTTCTATCAGCTGTAAAAAGTTACCCATGTGAATGCTATGTTGCTTTCTGTAGGATCTGGAACCATGTATGATACTTGGTTTGCCAGGTAAATATTTTTTTTTGGCTTTTTTAAATTTCATAATCATGAAAAATGGTTTTTCCATCATTTTAATATTTAGATATTTAAAGAAAATTGTTAAATTTCTTTGAATATAGTAGTTTTTAATCAACACATTCATTTTTGACCCTCCAAAAAGAGTACTTAATATACAACCTAAAATTGTATGCATGTAATTTAGGCTATTTCTTCTATGACATGTGCTTGACTCTAGAGTGGAGTTATTGTCCACACCACTTGTTGGGTATTTATCACTTATTGCTTGGTGTTGTTAGTTATCTTGTCACATGGTTGTTGTTTCCCCTTTCTGGTTACAAATTCCTTGAGGGAGAGTGATCATATGTTAAATTTCTTATTAACTTAGCTTTAGGCGTAATGATATAGTAGGCACTTCATAAATACTTGCTGATGGTTTGGGTTATAATAAAGTATGGTTAATATAACATTAAAAACTTTGTGTACATTTTTGTATATTCCAGCCTTTTAAAAATCATCTTAGGCAGGAACTTTGGTAGGTATTAACAGAACCTCACAGGAGGAAAAAAGCTATTTAATTACAGTTTAGGTTACATGTCAATTTCTCATTACCTTTTATAATTTGACCCTAGACATAAAGGCTTTTATAATCATTTAAGTAACTTTATTAATGTCTTTTAAACAGCTCTTTTTAGCTAACTCTTATTTAGTGGAGGCAGAGTTTGAAACAAGGCTAAGTTATTTCACTGCTCCTTCCAGCCTATTCAAATTAATATAAAAATAAGGCACGCAATTGTGGATAAACCAATTTTTTAAGAAATTTACTTATTTTTGTATAAATAAAATAGCATGTTTGCTTCTCTTTTATCTCATTGAGTACTTATTCCACGTGTCTACTATTTTTAATGTAGATTTCTTTGGTTTTCTTCCCCTATATGTTAAGACTTTGTTTTTGTGTTGCATTATTACAGAAATCTTTCAATGTTTCCTATCAGCCCGTGAAGTAGCACGCAGCCGGGACCGAGATAGAATGAACACTGGGGCAGGGTCTGGGACTCGCGTTGATGATCAGCCTCCTCAGTCTCAACAGGAGCGAAGGGTCAGCACAGACCTTCCAGAGGGCCAGGATGTATATACTGCTGCATGCAATTCTGTGATCCATCGATGTGCCTTGTTAATATTAGGAGTAAGTCCTGTTATTGAAGAGCTTCAAAAGCGAAGAGAGGAAGGACAGTTGCAGCAGCCCACAACAAGTGCCTCTGATGGGGTTTTACTTATGACCAGGTAGGAATTGCCAGCAGGTCCATCTTTACTACTTTGTTTCCTAATGACTAATCTGTAAATGTAAATTGAACTTATGATTTAAATATAAAGATATAGATGAAATTGAATATCATAAATTTGAAGTCAGAAGCAGTGACTTGAAACTAGCAAGGTAATTTTTGAGTTAAAGCAGATTGAATTCCCCTATTATTGAGAACAGTAGTTAAGATAAATATAAATTCATTTAAATCTCTAGGTAGCTTTATATTCAAAAGAAGAATGTAACTTATTTCAGTACGAGGGAAAAGGTCCCTTTTATTAGTGAATGTTTTTGTCTGTAGACAAAGGCTGCTAATGCTATATTTTACCTTTTCACAATCTCAAATTGAAAAAAACCAAACTTTTTTGTGTACATGTGTGAGGCAGGAGTGAAAGTCTTACTGCAGAGAGCCGCTCAGTTCATGCAAGTCCAAATTATAGACTGATCAAATCAAGGAGTGAATCTGATTTATCTCAACCTGAATCAGATGAAGAGGGTTACTCACTGGTAAGTGGAAAAGATTTTTTGTTATCCTTGGTTTCTGTAAAGAGGATATTTTCATCTTTAAATTATAAGGAAACACACGAAGCTTTGAGTATATTAAATGTTGAATAAATTTTTGGTATTATCTCTACGGAAAACTTACTTTCCTATAAGAAAAATAGATAAATATGAGTATTTAAAATACATAGATATCTTCTATTTTACCCTAATAGACATGAATAGTAGCAGCAATAACACAAAAATCCCATTTATTTGGCATACTTCTGTTTGTTTTATAAGAAGGAATATTCGATTATATAATTTCAGACAAAATAATGAAGCCATATGCTGAAGTCCTTAAAAATATAGGAAATAAGGGGCAGCTGGGTGGCTCAGTGGATTGAGAGTCAGGCCTAGAGATGGGAGGTCCTAGGTTCAAATCTGGCCTCAGACATTTCCTAGTGTGTGACCCTGGCAAGTCACTTAAACCCCATTGCCTAGCCCTTACCACTCTTCTGCCTTAGAACCAATACACGGTATTGATTCTAAGATGGAAGGTAAGGGATATATATATATATATATATATATATATATATATATGAAATATAGAGCTGGCTTACTTTCTCATTTGCTCCAATTTCTCCATCCTAACTTGTGTTCAGTTCTTATTTCTTCAAAACATACTGGAAATGGACCCAATTACTTTATAAAACTTTTTAAAACTAAATTAATCTGAAAAGAGCTATCTTTTCTTTCTTTGTTATTATATTAGTTCATACCTTTCTTGAGATTTAGAAAGTTAAATAAGTAAGAGGCTTTTTCTCTTAACTGAATAAAATATATGCTGCACTTTGTTATGATATCTAAAGTTCCATTTTCAAGTCAATCAGTATAGTACCACCTCATTTATCTTGCTTTTTGAGAAATTGAAGAAATCTGAAAAAGAAATTTTCCCACATAAGAATCTTAATCTTTGAACCTTGAAAAACTTTAATTGTAAAAAAAAATCTTTTTAAAATGAATTCTACTTTTCTGCTCTAGTAAATAGTGTATAAACAAAATTTTAATTTTCTAGTTACTAGAATTATGATTTTTTAGAATTTAGTATGATATAATAATATTATCAGGGACTGTTAAAATATGTAGGAATATCTCTGCCACCATACTAATAAATGACTCCCACTTCTTCTAGCTAGTCCTCTATATTGTATATATTCTGAACAAACTGTTCCAATACAGTCTGCAGAGATGTCTCTCTTTGAGACAGATTGTAAATGTATCTCACTTTTTCTCCATTGTCATTTTTTGTCATTACTTTGTATAGTTTAATTTACTGGCATTATGTAGTAGGACCAAATTGAAGTTGCCATGGAAAACTATATATATTCAAGCCAGATTTCTAAAATTTCACCAGCTGGAGATTTCATTAAGTTAAGAATTTTTTTAAAATGTAGCTGCCATTGACAGAATTAAAGCCATCAATCATTTTCCCCTTAATGTGAGTTTTTTCAATTAAATTGCTTTTTTTCTAACAACTTTTGCAGAGAACAGTGAGTTTTTAAGGGGGTTCAGGAATAGGTAAAGGTAATTTTAGAAAATATCATTGTTCCCATGCCTTTGGCATAGTGCAGTGATGGACAAACTACTGCCAGCGGGCCATATGTGGCCCCCTGAAATGTTCTATCTGGCAGCACAACATTATTCCTAATCTGATGAATACAATGAGTAGGATACAATACAATGAAACTTTGAAAGAGTTGCCTTAGAAACAGACCAACAGATGAGCATTTCCTTTCCTTTGTGCCCCCTCTTTAAAAAGTTTGCTCATCACTGGCATAGTGGATAGAAGATAGCTTTGAAGCTAAGAAGGTCTAGGTTCACTTCTTATTTTGATACATACCATAAGTGATTTGGGGGAAGTCAGTTAACCTCTTTCAGTGATCCACATAACTCAATTCTTTGAGACATTTAGTTGGAGAGTTCAAAAATCTTTTTCATATAGTCGCACCAAGCCTGAAGAAATTTCCTAGTTGTGAGAGAGTTTGAATAGAGCCTGAGAAATTAAGTGAATAGGCCTTCCAACATATTTTCATGGTTATTTAACTTTAAGGTTTGGGGGTTTTTAATTAAGCATAATTAGAAGGCTCATTAGAACCTTTCTCAGAGGCTCAAGTTGCTACTTATTTGACATCTGGTTAAATAGGGCTTTATTATTATGGTCTGGATTATTTTTTCTCTCTTTAAAGCCCAAAATATTAAATCAGTCACTAAATTGAAAATCGTTTTTGATTTCATAACTGAATAGGGTTTTTTTCTCTTCAACTTCATAGAGTGGAAGACGAAATGTAGATTTAGATTTGCCTTCCTCTCACCGAAAGAGGGGTAAGTATTTTTCAGTACCTTAAGTATTGGATCAAATTAAGTAGCTATTACTAAACTTTTGTCCTTTTCTTGAATAATTAACATTGAATTATTTTTATATCATTAGAAAAATAAATTATATGCAAGTATTAAATCAAAATAGATTAAAAGGAAAACATTAAATATGCCTGGCTTATCTTAAAATCTACAGCAATGAATAATATTCAGCATGACTTTTTGTATTAATTTCTAGTCACTTTGAAGATACTAGAAGGTTCCATTAATAATACATTATGTTTCCTTGTCCTTGAATTATAATTCATTATATATTACCTTTTAACCATATCATACAGTTTCTAGAACTTGGGTGCTATCCCAAAACCTGAAAGCTACTTTTAAAAAATATTCTTTGCCAAATATCTTTAGATAAAGCTAATGAGAAAAAATTGGTACCTGTCATAATTCCCCTCCTCCCTTCTTTGGATTAAGGAAGCAGCTTTTTCCTATTATCAAGCCTTATTTAAAGGATATGATATAGTGAATATATAATCAGTTCTTCTTTAGTTTTCTTAATAGAAATAAGGAGAGCAGTGATATATGGGATAAGCTAAGGAAATGATCAATTGAAAAACAATAAAATTAAAGAACTTCCTTAATTGTTACCTTCCTTAAACTTATTTGTGATTATATTTATGAAGAAATATGTGTTGAAAATTGAATTTTCAAAAATATAATTCAGTGGAAAAAACACTGGCTCTTGAGTCAGAAAATCCAAGCTCTCATCTCACCTGTGATGGTGAGACTTTAGGCAGGCCATGTCACCTAATTAGGAATTCGTTTATTCATCTGTAAATCAAAGGGGATTAGATTAGTGAGGATCATGTATGGTCCTTTCAGAGTCTAGATTTGGGACTTATGATTTTGAAAGATAGTAAATACTACTTAACTTTTTGATCTAGATTTAATATCTTTTAAAATCTAGTTACCTAAAATGTTTTTTAAAATGAGGAGAATTATAAATGTTTTCCTTTTTTGTGGCTTAGCCCTTTAGATTTAGAAACATTGGAATTTATTATGCTACTCCATGTAGAAACATAAAAAAACTGAACTCAAAATTTTTTTATAAATTTCACCTTTACTCCAAGCAACTCAAGTCGATATACAAAAGACTGCATATTTGTTAGTAGCATTATATAGCTGAGAATAGAGGATCTAGAGAAAGAGAGTAAGTATAACATTCTTGAGGGAAGGCAGGGCAAATGGGATCTAAATATGAATATTATGGGGCAGAATTTTTATGGACTTTTGAAAATAAAATATCCTCAGTGTTTACTAATTGCATAGTATAATTTAAATACTTAAACTACTTGCTAATTAGCCATAGTTAAATTATTAATATTATCATTTTTGTTTTCAAAGATAGTTAATATTAATGGCCCACATTTATATGATAATTAAGATTTACAAAGAACTTTATATATTTTTTCTTTTGGTTCTCAGAATAACCTTTTGAAATAAGTGTGACTAATAACATTATTACCCATTTTATATATGAGGACATTAAAGTTAAGATTTAGAGAGGCTATATGTCTTGTTATATCAGTCAGAAGTTGGGATAGAGATGGGCTTTGAATCCTGGTCTGTTTTGACCAATACTCCTACTTTGTTGATTTGCCTCTGATATGTCTAGAAAGACAGAAAGAAAAATACCAACTGATATAAACAATTAATTTATATTATTACAAATCCTAGCATCTAAGAATTTAAATTAAAACTTCTTGTTTTCTTTGAAAAGCATTTTGGGAATTAATTCACATTAAATTGTACCACATTTAGTGAAGATATTTAATCTTGAAGAACTGCTTTAATAAAAGTATTCTTAATATTTGATAAATGAAAGTTGATATGAGCTAGTAGTATAAGAAACCTGGAACTCCTGACACTGTCTCTCACCAGTTGTGCAACCTTGAACAGCTTTCTTAATCTGTCTGGACCTTTTCTCACCTGTAAAATGTGGTTTTTAGACTGGATGATTTCTAAGATCTCTTATAGCTCCAAGATATCATGCCCCATCACTTGTATATTTACAAGAAAAAAGTGCTTAGTTTTTAAGGAAGTCATTTTTCTTTTGAAGTGTTTGCCATATGTAAAGTGTTGCCCACATTACCCTTAAGATGTTATGATTAAATCACATCAACTTTTCTTAGGTTAGTGCCAATATTGAGTAGAAATCTATTTGTCAGGACCTACTTTTAAGAAATTATACCTTTTTGGTAG
Organism: Gracilinanus agilis; assembly: GCF_016433145.1. Taxonomy (NCBI): domain Eukaryota; kingdom Metazoa; phylum Chordata; class Mammalia; order Didelphimorphia; family Didelphidae; genus Gracilinanus; species Gracilinanus agilis. Next base: position 575,260,192 of record NC_058131.1, read on the forward strand.
CAGCTCCATGGGTTTAAAGTCTCCATTTATGTTATTAATTCTATACCTTATATAAGCATAATAAACTTCAACCTGTGAAGATATATTATTGCATGTAATTTTTCATTTTTTATATTTCTCCTAATTTTGAGGAAGAAATGAGAGATTCTTTTTCCTCTGTATAATTTGATCCCCTGGCTAGCTACATTTATCAACAGCAGTAGTCCCAAACTCTTGAAGGCTTCTTAATAGGACAATTAGAAGTACAGATTATGTTTAGTTAACTCTTTGTTTGTGGAAAGTAAATGGGTCAGTAGGTGGGTAAGTTAATGGGTACTGATTGCTTTTCGGATACTATTAACTTAATAGCTTTCTGAAAGAAACCATTTGGGGTGATCAGCATAGCAGGCTCTGGCCCTAGGTGAAATTTTGTTTTGGACTATTAGTGCTTTTTGCTTCTGCAATTCTATTACTATATAATCAAACATTCTTATTTTTATAGTTATATATCCTCTAAAGAAAAAGAAAATTTACAGGAGTAAATAAATTGATTTTCCTACCTTTGACTTTTTCAAAGTACTCAAAGCAAAATTCTGAAAACTGCCTATAGGTTGCAAAAGTATATTCAATTCAGAACAAATGAAGTAATTTGACCATTTTAATTATTCAAAGTATGTAAAGTGCAGCATTGTTTGGGATTTGAATAGTGTTTAAAATTCTCATATTTAACTAACATCTATCTGATCAGTCACAGATTGTTGTGATTTTTTTCAGGTTGATCTACTCTTTCTGACCTCTGCTATTCTATAACATAGAGAAAATCCTTTTACCTTTCAGGGGCTCAGTTTTCCTCATCTAAAATTAGGTGTTTAGACTAGATGATAAATAACAAAGGACCCATTCAAGTTCTAAATCATCTAATACCATTCAGTTGTCATATTTGGCTGAAATATTCATACTAAACATTCATAATGAAGAATAGTGAAGAAAATAAAAATTAAGAAGCAACATTGGTTTTATTAAAGTTTTTTTGGAGAGCCTTAAATTTATCTTAAGCAGGTTTGTTAAGATTAACTCTAGAAATAACTCTTTGAAAAATTTGTACTATTTGGTATATCATGTATGTGTGATATGCCATTTTATCTGTGCATTTCAAGTTGGGTTGTATGAAGAAAGAAAAACAATTATAAATGTTTTCTCCTGTATCAATGTTTCCTTTTGTCTTCTGATTCTCATGTGGTAGTGTACTTACTCCTTTTTGGCCAGTTGAGCCCCAGAAAAAAGAAGAGCTTCAAGCAAGTACATGATGGCATGTTTACTTTTTTCTTCTTCTAACTTGCCTACATATTTTATGATTTATAAAGTATGTATTGCAGCCATGCCACATTCATTTAGAAAATTCCATTTTAGGAACTAAGTCATAAGGATAAGTAAGCATTTAGTTATTTCCCACAAAAAAATTTAAAATCATGAACTTTATTGTGTTTTCTTATGCCGTGACAATCTTATGAATTCAGTGTGTGATGAGAATTGGGCTTTGGAGTCAAATATATTGAAGAAAATTTTTGATACATTTTTCATGCCCTTATTTTTGGATAATCAGATACAAAAATACATCAGATAAACTTACCTGATTGCTTTAATACACTTTTTTCAAAAGATTGAGTACTTTTCCATATTGCATTTCCATGTTTGTAGGTTTCAGTTTTTTAAAGTATTTTTGGTTTTAAAAAATTGCTAAATGAACTTTTTTTGCATATTCATCCTGTAGCTTTTAGATAGAACATTGTTTTTCTTGATCTTTTAATTTTAATGGCTATTAGAATTATACTAGATTTTTCCTCTGATTTACTAAAACAATTGAATTTTGATCTTAGTTTTGTGTTTATTAGCATTTTCAGAAATCTTGATGCTATTATATTGTTATACTTTGTCTTTAACTGGTGTTGAAAATTGAAGTTTCCAACATTTCATTGAGGAAAGTACAATTTAGCAATACCTCCTAGGATTGCAAGGATTACTTCAATTATTGAAAATTGATGCTGTCCTAATAACTTGGGCCTATCATTTAACTTTTCCGGTTCTTAATTTCCTCATCTGTAAACTGAAGCCAGTCAGTAACAGTCTTAGGTAACTTCTAGAGTCTGTGCTAATCATTGGGGCTACAAAAAGAGACAAGACAGTCTATTTCCCCCTCTCCCCCCCACAAAGAATTCAGTCTGATGGCAGAGATAGCAAGTAAACAAAAATATAGAAACAAGCTATAACATAGGGTAAATGGAAATATGATTGGTTCAGGTTTCCTATAGAAGGTGGGATTTTAATTGGGACTTAAAGGAAGCTAGAAAAGTAAGTAAGGGAGATGAGAAGGAAGGACATTCCAGGCATTGAAGACAGAGAAAATGCCTGGAGCCAAAAGAATGGAGTATCTTATTCATGGAACAGCCAGAGACCAGTGTTACTAGACTGGACTTGTACTAAGTCCAGTAATAAGGTATAAGATGATGAGAAAGGTAGAAGAGCTTAGGTCATAAAGAGTTTTGAACTCCAAACAGGATATTATATTTAATCATGAATGTGATAGGGAGCCACTGGAGTTTATTAAATAGGGGAGTGACAGTGTTGGGCTGGTGTTTTAGGGGGAAAAAGTATTTTGTTGGCTGAATGAAGGATGGATTTAGATGTGTAAAGACTTTAGGCAAGGAGACCCATTATTAGGCTATTGCAGTCATTCGGGCATGAGGTGATGAGGGCCTGAACTAGAGTGGTGGCAGTGCCAGATAAAGAGAAGGAGGAATATTCAAGAAATGTTGCAAAGGTAAAATTGGCAAACAAAGGCAACAAGTTTATATATGGGAAGGGGGAGTGAGAGCGTGAGGAGTCAAAATTGACACCTAATTTGTGGTGTTGCCCTCTATAGTAATAGGAAAGGTAAACAATAGAAAGGTTTTAAGGTGTAAAATAATGAGTTTTAGACATCTTGAGTTTTAAGATGGCTACTGGACATCTAGTTCAAAATAATTGAAAGGAAGTTAGAGATCCGAGATTTGAGGACAACAGAGATGTTGGGGCAAGATAGGTAGACTTGTGTATCATCAATGCAGAAGTAGTAATTAAATCCATGGGAGTTGATGAAATCACCAATTGAAATGGTATAGAGGGCAAAGAGAAGAGGTTCCAGGTCAGAACTCTGAGGATCACTTATGGTTAGAGGTTATGATATACATAAGAATCCAGAACCAACAAAGGAAATGGAGGAGAGGCAGCATGATAGATAAGAAGAGAACTAGGAAAGAAAGTATTGTCAAATGTCAAAAGCTGCAGAAAGATTGATGTGAATGAGGATTGAAAAAGGCCACTGGATTTATCAATTAAGAGATCATTGGCAGCTTTAAAGAGAGTAATTTGGGTAGCATGATAAGGTCAGAAGTCAGTGTAAGAGGTTAAGAAGTAAATGAAAGGAAAGAAAGTTGATGGCCTTTTCAAGTTTACCCACGAAGGCAGAAGAGATATAGGACAAGAGTTAGAAGAGATGGAAGAATCTAGTGAGTGTTTTTTGATGGTGGGGGTGGAGAACAAGGGCATGTTTGCAGGTTATAGGGAAGGAGCCAGTAGACAGGGAGAGTTTGGAATTAAGTATTAGAATGGGAATGACAGAGGAGCAGTCTTGTTAGAGGACTTAGGATGGAACAGGTGGAGAGGTTAGCTTTGATAAAGGAATAAGGCTACTTTATATGAGATGAGTGAAGGAGGAAAGAGTGGCAGAAGGCACCTGAGGGATAGGAGATGAAGATGAGAGAAAAGGGAACTCACAGCAAGTAGTCTGATCACTCAGGCCTGTCCCAGCTCTGAAAGAATGAAAAGGCATTCACTCTGCTAGATGCTAAGGATGGAAAGATAAGCTGTTCAATCCCTACTCTCCGGGAGCTCAAATTCTAATAGTGAGGAAGATAACTCATATTTTAACTTTAATTTTAAAATTAAAATTTTAACTGCAGCAGGTAGATGGAGAAGCCCACCAGGTCCAGAGGCAGCAAAGAGAAGACAGGTGGCAGTGTATCTACTTTAATAATTTCATATGAGTCTCAATGTTAATAATGTTTCTTACATATCATAACTTCATACTTAAATTAGAATATATTTTATTAGTAAATTGAAAAACCATTAATTCTGAAATCTGTTGAAAAATTAGATCAAAACATGACTGAGAGACCAGAACAATATTACTCTCAATTTTGGGGGTGGGGGAAAAGAAATGTATTCCTTTTTTTGGTGCATTTATAGCAGTACTGCTATTTATCCTTTTTCATTTGATATGTTATATATTCATGACATTTTATATTTTCACTCCATCTACTTTGCTCTTACTTGTAGAAATAAATGTTTAGCTACATGATACAAACTGAATTTACTTTGCAAAATGGTTTTAACTTTTTTTTATCAGTAAGTTACTTAAAACTGAACTTTAATTTTGATTTGTTCTTTTCAAACTATAAAACAAGCCTTATAATACAAGCTGGTTATTTGTAACTTAATGGACATTATATCAGAATGCACAATGATTATTTGAAAGTAATTTTTTACTAACTTGATTTTTAAGCCTTAACAAATTAGGGATTTTCAACTGAAACTGTTGACACACAAATTTTGCTAATTTTGAAACAAAATTTTCAGTTTCATATAGCATTATTTGCTCACTTCCCCTTGAGGGTGGTTAATTAAGTAGTGAGAAAATAACTCACTTTTCAAATCTTTTCTATGTAGTTATGGTAACAGATACAACTAATGTATTTGTTGCCTTTACATGCATTCCCAATGGAAAAATATGGTAAAATTTGGAATCCACAATTATAATACTTTGTATAGACTTAGAGTAAATTAACACTGTATACATGTTAAAATTGATGTTAAAAACCTCCAGGACATTTTTTCTTGTGCTGTTGAATTTTTAACATTTTAAGAGTAAATTTGAAAATGCTTACTGGTAAAAATGAATGATGTTTCACTTAGCATGTACATTGTGGTACCACTGTAAACGCACAAAGATGTAGGAATTATTTCACCGTAAATCTTTCATAAGCTTGACTGTGAAACTACCAGTTGTTAACCTGCAGGTATTAATTTCATAACCTCTAAAATATATGCACATTACATGCAATTACTGAAAATGGATATTCCATGTATAAATAAAACAAGTGATACATGTCCATTTTGCATTGGTTTACTTTGCCCTTTACCTTTCATTTTTTCATTGCAAAGAATATAGCCATATTAGACTATTTTTTCTTATAAAATGAAATTTTAAAGAAAATTCTTCCATTAAGACAAGATCTTACCAGTATGTCCAAACTCAGTGTTTTCTTTTGGAATGGATTTTTAATTTATTGTGTTTGTCTTTGACTGAAGAGTGTTAGAAATAGCTAGGTGAATAGGATGCAAGACTTGGGAGTTTGGAAGATCTGAGTACAAATCTAGTCTTAAGCATTTACTACCTGTGTTATACCCTGGGCAAGTCACTTAGCCTATGTTTGCTTCAGTTTCCTCATCTGAACCTAGAAATAATAATACCTACCTCAAAAACTTTTTGTGAGGATAAAATGAGATACTATTCGTAAAGCGCTTTGGAAACTTTAAAGCGCTATATAAATGCTAGCTATTTTATTTAGTATTCTGATTTTAAGCTAAACATTTTGAGAGCATCTTCAGCCTTTTTTCTTTTGTTAGCTTTTTGCTACAGTGCTTATAGGATTATACAGTAGTACAAACAGAACTTTTTCCTTAATTTATTACATTGCTATGGTTTATATTTTAACCGAAGTTGCCTGGATTCACTAAATGATGCATGCTTTTGTTTTAAAACATGAGTATCCATTTTTTACTCGTTATTACAGCAGCAACACTCAGTCCTTATCTAGTTTCAGAATGTTTTCTACACATTGAAAATGATACACTTATTATTTGTGCATGTAGGACCTGTACACAGTCAAATGGAATCTTTGAGTGACTCTTGGACTCGCCTGAAACACAGAGACTGGCTGTTCACCTCTTCTTATTCATTTGAATATGATTTCGATCTTACTAAGGCCCTTGGAGTTCATACTTTGATTGAAAATGTCGTTAGCTTTGTAAGTGGAGATGTGGGGAATGCTCCAGGATTTAAGGAACCAGAGGAAAGTATGTCCACAAGTCCCCAGGCCTCGATTATTGCAATGGAACAGCAGCAGCTAAGGGCAGAGGTAAAATATCTTGATTTGTTCATGATTAACAGTTTTGAGTTTTTGAAATGATGTGAAGAATAGCATGTAGAATATGTGCCCTTGCTCCCATTATGCTATGATTATAACTGAACTAAAACAAAATAAAAGTTTATTTGATCAAGAATCCAAACTTTAAAGCAAGAGTTTATTAGATATTTGACTGAATGTTTTCTAAAAATGAGGCATCCCTGATTTTCTAGAAATAATGTTAATTCCAGTTTGTAGCCTTGGTACTATGATTTGGATTTTGGAGGCCTAGTCAGTATACATGAGTTTAAAAAGGATAGAGTGATTGCAGTAGTAGAACATTGTCCAGCAAGAGAAATTTTGTTCAGAAATCCCTTAGAAATGTCAGTTCCATTTTTACCACCTTTGTAAAACCTTTTCAGAACTTTCTTAGTTAACTTTTTCTTAGATATGAAGTGTAATATTTATAGATTTTCATCAAATGGTTTGATGAAAATAGTCACAGATGTGAAAATAAAATCTATTGTTACAGAATTAAATATTTGAACTATTAGAATTAAACATTCAATATGATAAATGACCTATGGTATACTTTGTTCATTTGTTCATTGAAAAAAAACTTAAAATTTCTTCATTTTACTTTGCTTTAAGCTTCGTTTGGAGGCCCTTCATCAGATCCTAGTTCTGTTATCTGGGATGGAGGAAAAAGGCAGCGTACCCTTAACAGGAAGCAGGCAAGGGTCAGGATTTCAGTCATCTCTACTTCTTACATCAGTTAGACTGCAGTTTCTAGCTGGGTGTTTTGGTTTAGGAACAGTAGGACATGCAGGAGCCAAAGGAGAAAGTGTACGATTACATCATTATCAGGTATGACTCAAATTTATGTTTATATCCTTCATATATTTTTAATTTTGCTTGTGCTTTTTGTAAATCTGGTTCCATAACCATATTTTTATACTTTCTAAAGTTGAAGTTTAAAAATATAAAGTATTTTCTGAGTTGTCTGTAGTCCTAAGTAGGTAGAATTTGTAGAGTAACTTTTTAGCATTTTGTACATTGATCTTTCCAGATGACTTTCCATTCTAAATTTATTTGGATAGCAGTTTTCTTTTTACATATGGCCAGGAGTATATGGTATATGTATATTTCTTTTATTCTGAGAAATTTTAATTTTAATTATGCCATCTTCAAGTTTTAATGATTAAATTTTTTTTTCTAGCATTCTTGAACCTTCTGAGAAGTAACATATAAAAAGACAAAATAAATTATGGGGGAAAGAGAGACAACATGATTCAGGAACACTTGGGTTCTGTAAGGGTTAAAAACGGTTTGACTAAATTTATGAGTTATAAAAGGTTGTTATGGTTGTCATTTATAAAAATTAAAGTTATACTATGAATCAGTAGGCTATTTAATAGCTTTTTATAGTAAGGTAGAGATATTAAAATGGGAAATATAGGAAGGAGGTAGAAAATATCACCTAGCTAAAAATACCCTAAGTCCTGATCCAAGTGCCTCCAGACCGCGAATGCGAATCTCACCAGTCCACTAGACTGTCTCCACTCAGGGAAACAACCAAAAACCAATGCCAAAGAGGCTGAGCCACAAAGGGCAGTCTCTCACACTAAAGAGGCAAGAGAGTCTCCCAAGTAAATATCCCTCTTCAGCCCAAGTTTCCAATGCAGGAAGCCAAATCTTCACCAGAATCCAAAGTCCAGATCAGGAAGCCGAAATCCAAAGAGCCAAAGATGCTAAAAAACTACCAAAAACCTTTGGCACACACAAGGCCAAGACCACCAAGAGTCCCACCAGAGCTCATGCTTCCCAGGCTAAGAGTCACCAAGAATGAAGAGACAACCCTGAATCACTCTCAGGCTCTTACTTATATATAATTTTCTCTACCCATCAGTTCTCCTTGGCACATCTCAGGAATCAATCACAGCCTTTCAATTTGCCTAGCACTCCCAGGGTGGGTGGAGTGCTTATGGCCTTTTAAGGCATGAACTTTCTTTGTTAGTGATTTATTAAGTGTTAAGTCAGGGTACTTTAAGTTCTTGATTGATTAACTTAAAATAGACAAAGGAAATAAAAATTCCTTTGACAGTTCAAATCTTACCTATGACACTTCTTAGGTGCATAATCCTGAAGAAACGACTTAAACCTTCATGCAAATGCAATGCACCAGCATTTATCTATTATTTTCTTTGTTTATTAATTTATTTGTTGGTTACTTTAAAATTCCCAGTATCTCCCTCCTTCTTTTTCCTCCCTGCTCTAAAGAAGGCATCATTTGACAAAAAACATATGTATTATGTCTTTGGTGTTTCTATCTATCAGTTCTTTCTCTAGAGGTGAACATTTACAAGTTATTTTTCAAACATTAATTCTGTAGCTGTATATAATTTGTCTTGGTTCTATTTGTTTTATTCATCATAATTTTATGTAGGTCTTTCCAAGTTTTTTTAAAATCATTTTTTCTTATGATACAATAGTATTCCATCGCAATCATATACCACAACTTGTTCACAACAGCAATTCCCAATTGATGGGCTTCTCTCTCAATTTCCACCTCTTTACCATCTCAAAGGCAGCTTCTCTAAATATTTTAGAACATATGGATTGTTTTTCTTTTTTCCCTGATCATCTTGGCAGATAGACCCAACAGTAATATTGCTGGGCCTAAAGTTATACACAGTTTTTAGCTCTTTGGGCATAATTCCAAATTGCTCTCCAAAATGGTTGAATCAGTTCACAATTCCACCAACAGTGTATTACTTTCCCCGTTTTTTCCCATCCCCTCCAATAGTTGTCATTTTGCCCTTTATTTCATTTTAGCCAATCTGATAGGTGTGAGATGATATCTCAGAATTGTCTTGTTTTGCATTTTTTTCTAATCAGAAACGACTTAGAGAATTTTTTCATATGACTAGATATGGCTTTAAGTCTGTTCATATCTTTTGGTCATTTATCATTGGGGATAGCACTTATCTGTTAAATCATAGATGGGTTATGCAGAGACAGTTCCCACAGGATTTCTCTTCTCTAAGGTTATAGATCCTTTGGCCATTCACATATTTGCAAATTGTAGGATAGGAAGTTAGTAATACTAAGAAATGTTGAAAATGTAAATTTAGGTAGAATTGAAGTTAAGTATTTTCATTATAATGTCAGCACATTGTTTATGTACTGCTTATTAGCTTTGCAGAGTGTAAAGCAAATTCTAGTGTGGACTGGACAACAAATGAACATTACAATTTCTACAAGGTATGGACCGACATTGCTGTTAATAAAAAAGTAAATTATTTTTAACTTAGGATGGCATCAGAGCAGCAAAGAGAAATATTCAGATTGAAATTCAGGTGGCTGTACATAAGATATATCAGCAATTGTCTGCAACTTTGGAGAGAGCCCTGCAAGCAAATAAACACCACATTGGTGAGTGAATAGTTCTGTGAAATTGCAGATGACAGATGCAAATGGTACTATGTTCACAAATGTATATTTCTCTACCATCATTATAACATTAATGGATGAATTAATGGAGAAAAAATTCATCTAAAGTTGTATCCCTCCAGTAGAAGACCATTTAGGCTGTATTTATTTAGTGCCTAGGCACTTGAAGACTAGGTGTTTACAATATAAAGGCAAATATCAAATTCCTAAAATATATCTTCAGAGGTCATCATCTATTGTGTTGGAAAAAGCAAATATATACATATATAGGTATGTACAAAATAGATTTAGAGTTTTATGTAGGTGACACTTGAGCAAGAGTGCTGAAAGGGAACCAAGAATTGTGAGAGTATTTGTGAGAAGAGAGTATATTATCAACCAAGGGGACAGCCACCACAGAAGCATAGGGATGGAAGATGGAGTTATTGATAAGGAATATAAATGAGGTCATTTTGACTATATCCTAGAGTGGGTGAAGGGCCAGTAGTATAATATGATAGGGCTGGAAAGACAAGTTGGGGTCAGATTGTAGAGTGCTTTGGATGTAAAACAGAAGAGTTCATATTTGGTAAGAAAGAACTACTAGAGTTTGATAGGGGAGTGAAATGATCAGACCTGAGTTTTAGAAAAGTCATTTTGTTAGTGTATGCTTGAAGAATTGGAACCATTTTTTGATTTTGCCTTTATATGTTCACTTCCTAGCATAATAGTGCCTTAACAAATAGTTGCTACATAATAATAAATGCTTATTAAATTGAATATCAAAACACCAACTTTTATGAAAATCAAACTTTGTGCTGGGAATTTTATACTTTGCTCCTTTTACCCTCTTTATACTTTGCTGTTTTCACTGGCAGAGACTACTGTCTAACTTAATATTTTTACCTTGTCTTTTAGAAGCTCAACAGCGTCTCCTCTTGGTAACAGTTTTTGCTCTGAGTGTTCATTACCAACCAGTTGATGTTTCTTTGGCAATTTCCACTGGTCTCTTAAATGTATTGTCACAATTATGTGGCACGGACACTATGCTAGGGCAACCTCTGCAGCTGTTGCCCAAAACTGGTATTTCTCAGCTTAGCATAGCTTTGAAAGTTGCCAGTACAAGACTGCTACAGATTCTGGCCATCACCACTGGGTAAGCATTTTCCTTTATTGTTCTCTCATTGTTAGTGGCTCTAGTTTTCCCTAAACACTCGATTTATATATTCTATTAAAAGTCTTCCTTCTCTCTTTAAAACATTTTTCAAATTATATTACTTATTGTTTCTTCTGATCTCTTCCTTAGGACCTATGCTGACAAATTGAGTCCTAAGGTAGTGCAGTCCTTGCTTGATCTATTATGTAGTCAGTTGAAGAATTTATTATTACAAGCTGGTGTGTTACTTATGGTTTCCTTTGGAGAAGGTGAAGAGGAAGAAGAAGAAGAAGAAGAAAAAAAAGTTGATCCTTGTGGAGATATTGAGAAGAGAGACTTCAGAGGTATCTTATAAACTTAAAAACTATTTTATTGATTTTTTTTTGTCATATCTCAATTGATTTGTGCCTTTCTCTAGATAATTCCCTCTTGTAATAAAGTTTGTCTGAAGTTCTTTTCTGAAATTTCCCTGAAGACAGGTAACTCTTCCCATCTGATATTTGGGAAAGGAAAAGGTAGAGAGCCCCAGGCTAAATTCCATAGTAATATAGTTCTTAATTTTTTTTCCGGGTTATATCATGCAAAACATTTCCATATTTTTCATTTCTTGTAAGTGAACAATATTATAAAACCAAAACCCCCCAAACACATACCCATATAAACAAATGATAAATCATGTGTTTTCATCTGTACTCCTACTCCAGCAGTTCTTTCTCTAGAGGTGAATAGCATTCTTTGTCATAAGTCCCTCAGAATTGTGTTGGATCATTATATTACTGTTAGTACTAAAGTTTATCACATTCTATCATTCCACAATATTGCAATTACTGTTTATAATGTTCTCCTGGTTCTGCTTATTTCACTCTGCATCAGTTCACATATATCTTTCCCTCTCTGAAATCATCTTGTTCATCATTACTTATAGCAAAATAGTATGCCATCACCATCATATACCACAATTTGTGTAGCCATTCCCCAAATGAGGGACATCCCTTTAGTTTCCAATTCTTTGCCCCACCACAAAACGAGTGGTTATAAATATTTTTGTACAAACAGGTTCTTTCCCATTTTAAAAAATCTCTTCTAAATTCTAAAATAAAGTTTAAATGTGGAATCCTTCCCTATCTTCTGCCTTTTTCTGTGCTTTTTCTCTCTTTTTGTCTGCTGTCTTTCTTTCTGGAGAAGAGAGCCTTTCTCGCCCTTTCAAGTTATTGTTTTCTTTTGTTTTTAAAATCTAAGGGGGGCAGCTGGGTAGCTCAGTGGATTGAGAACCAGGCCTAGAGATGGGAGATCCTAGGTTCAAATCTGGCCTCAGACATTTCCCAGCTGTGTGACCCCCATTGCCTAGCCTTTACCATTCTTCTGTCTTGGAGCCGATACACAGTATTGACTCCAAGATCGAAGGTAAGGGTTTAATTTTTTTTTAAAAAATCTAGGAATACAAAATCCACTAATTAATTTCACAAGATTTAAATACCTACTATGCTAGATGCTAGAGGGCGATATATAGTTTATGTGATACACTTCCTAGCCCCCTGGAGCTTGCAACATAATATAACATGGTATAAATTACTGTTCTTAAAGATTTCAGTAATCTTATTGATTTGACTATTCTTTTCTTCATTAGATTATGGTTTTTAAAAATTATGTTCTATCTCCTTTCCATGTACTCTTATCTTTCTATCTTTTTTGAGGGTACATATTTAATCTTATGACTCTATAACATTTTGTGTCTTTTCCTTGTCCTAGCACATCAGTCAATGACTCAAGTGTTGGGGTCTAAGAGTGATAGTTCTGTCTTTAAAGACAATATAGTCAGATAAATATATTTATATGTAAGTGTATATATCTGAATGTCTGTTGTTATTGACATTCTTGAATATATAACTTGCATGCACACATATCTGTTCTGTTTTCCTACACCTACTAACTTCATCTGTGAATGCTTTTGGATTATTTGGATCTCATACAAAAGCATTCTGTAAAGAAGTTTTTACTTCCACTATTTTTACATTCCTTTATGAGGAGATGCCACTGCTTGTAATCTATTACTGATTTCTTCCTTAGTGTTTTACAAATAAGCTTTAATCTTTAACCATCCATTGTCATTGACTGATGCCAATAATTAAAGTCAACAATATCTTTAACCTTTTGTTTCCAGTGGCTTGCTTGAATAGATCAAGTTGAAATTAGTTTTTCCATTAATATCCTGTTTTCATCATGTTTATTCTAGTTTCATGTTGATTTTGATATTTGTTCTTTCTAATCATTGGTCTTACTGGAGTTGTCAGTAACTAGTCATTTCCTATCTAGATATGATCAGTTTAATTTTTCTTATGTCAGATGTTCACTTAATACAATGCTATTTGTTTTTTTAAAAGATCTTTTTTTAAAAAAATCAAAGTCTTTTCACATTTCTCTGAAACCATGCCATTCATAATTTGTAATTATACATAATCATAGTAGCATTACATTTCTCTCATGTACCACAACTTGTTCTGCCATATTTTTGTACATATAGATACTTTTCCTCTTTCTTTGTTTTCTTTGGGGTAATAGTGGTATCACTATGAGACTTTTTTTTTGAAGAAGTACTCTTAATAATAGGCATGATGATTTTTCAGTAGGCTATAAACTTTTGGCCTCTTTAATCTTTTAAACTTGGACTATCTTTTATAACTTACTTTTTGCTGTACCCTGTCTACTCATTCACATCAAAGTCATTGAATATGAGAGTATAAGTTTGGTTTGGATAATTTTGTAAAATTCTTCATAGACTTTCTCTGCTTTTTAATCTGCAATAGGGGTAGGCACATGAGATGCAGAAATTTTCATGGTGCTTCTTTATCTTTATTATGAGTACTGCAGAATAAGATCATGTGATCCATTAAATGATTTTGGTGTACAATGAAGCCAACTTTGCCTCTTTCTTTGTTCTTCTTTCCAGAAAGCAGCCTTGAGCTTTCCTTCTGTTTGAGTGTAACATTTTTTTGTCTTCCTGTTTGGGTTATGGCAAGAATATTAATATTGATGGTGTTCAGTTCATTTAATAGTAGCATGTTGATTCACCATAGAGCTCACCTTTAGATTAAAAGCAACGTCATTGATTTTTTAAAAATGTTTTATTTTCTCTCTCTCTCTCTCTTTTTTACATCATTGTTATTTCTATACCTGCCTCTAGACATCTCCCTTGTGACAAATAACCAGTCAAAAAAACCCATTAATACATTCGCCATTACTCTATAGACTATTTCATTGGTCAATTTTTTTAAACCAATACCATATATCTTTGATTACTACTTTTAGAATATGATTTGAGATCTAGTAATGCTAGAACCCCTTTCAGTATTTCACTATTTTTATTTAGTTACTTTTCCTTGACCTTTTCTTCCCCCAGATTTTTTTTCTAGGTCAGTTATGTAATTATCTGGTAATTTTATTAATATAGCTATAAATGATTGCTTAAAGATTACTTATTTAAAATTTATGATGTAACTTAAGCTTTTCTTTTAAATCTTCAGCTGTGCTTAGAAAACAACATGCAGCAGAACTACACTTAGGGGATTTTCTGGTTTTTTTGCGAAGAGTTGTGTCTTCAAAAGCTATTCAGTCAAAAATGGCTTCTCCAAAGTGGACTGAAGTGCTTCTTAACATTGCATCTCAGAAGTGTTCTTCAGGTATAACATAACATAGGTTTTAAAAAAAAGTTTGCATTGCATAGTTGTCTCATTCAGACATTTTATGTTTCTGAACAGTTAACTTAATTTTGAGCATTTTCTTGAGATCTTCAATTTTCCCTCCAAAACGAGGTCCTATTAATAACAACATATTTTTTTCTTTTTCAGGTATTCCACTGGTGGGTAATTTAAGGACTAGATTACTTGCACTTCATGTCCTTGAAGCTGTGTTACCAGCTTGTGAATCTGGGGTTGAAGATGATCAAATGGCTCAGGTTTATATTTTTAAAATCATTCTAAAATGTCATTTATATATTCCAAAGCAGTATATGAAAACCAGTCATGTATTTATTGCTTACAGTTTGTCAGGGACTAAGCTAAGTGCTAGGAATATAATACAAAGAATAGAATATTCTCAACTTGTGTGGAATTTCTTTCTAATGAAGGATAGTTTATTCCAGATTATAAGGCAGAGCTTTATCAGCCTGAAACATAAAATCCTCTACAATTGAGGTCTCTTTCTAGTGTGATTTCTTACTACTCTTCTGCAAGCACTCTCTGTGCCATGCATATAGACATGTTAATGATTTTTGTGATTATTCCTGGCCATCTCATGTCTCTGCATATGTGCTCAGCTGCATTAGAAGTACTCTCCCTTCTCACTCTTGTATCTTATCACAGCTCAGGTGCCCTTTCAACATTGAGTCTCTTCTGATCTGCACCACCACCCCCACTTAGTGATTTGCACTTTTCCTATTTTGAAGTTACTTACTGTTTGTAATTTGTTTTTATTTATTTGTCTGTTTTGCTCCCCTACAAGAATGTAAGTTCCTTGAAAGTAGAAGGTCGAGAATGTTTAATTTTTCGTCCTATCTCCATTGTTTTGTACTGTATTAATCATAATAAACACTTAACAAATGTGTGTTGAATTGAAGACAAAGATCCCTTTGAGTGCATGATTCTGTGGTGAGAATCCTGACCTTTATTGAACTTAATTCAGGTTGTAAAAAATATATGAGAATGCCTCAGGCTGTGTGTGTGTGTGTGTGTGTGTGTGTGTGTGTGTGTGTGTGTGTGTGTGTGTGTGTGTGTGTGTGTGTTAGCTTCTGGGTCTTTGTACCTTTTAACACTTTCTAAGTAGTATCTGCCCCTTTGTATTTGTACTTTTTTTTTGGTGTTTCTGCTTTTCATCTGAAGGATTTAGTACTAATTCAGTTCTCATATTGTTCATGTTATTTTACTGTCAGCAGATTAGTTAACTTTGCAACTTTAATCTTTTAGACAGCAAAAAACTTGGTTTTTTTCAGGACAAGATACCATTTAATAACAGAGGCCACTAGGTGGCACAGTGGATCAAACCCTTGGTCTGAATTCAGAAAGATCTGAATTCAGATTTGGCATCAGATATGTGACAAGTCATTTAACCTGTTTGCTTCAGTTTCCTGAATTGTAAGAAGGAGATAATAATAGCACCCACCTCCCAGGATTATTGTGAGGACCAAATGTGATAATATTTATAAAGAGTTTAGCTCAGTGCCTGGCACATAGTAGGAGCTTAATAAAAATACTTGTCATTCCTGCCCCACTATACATAGTAGATGTTCAGTATGTTTTTGTAGGTTGAGTAAAATGAATTAAGTTAAAATGTTTTATCATATTGAAAAATGATCAATTTACTAAGAGAAAGTAATTATCAAATTACATAGTTTGTATTTTCTAATAATTTTTAAAATTGTCACTTTGGAATTATACTTCTTTCTTTTTTTCCTCCTGCAATACAATAGGTTGTTGAAAGATTGTTTTCTCTTCTGTCGGACTGTATGTGGGAGACACCCATTGCTCAGGCCAAACATGCAATTCAGATAAAGGAGAAAGAGCAGGAAATGAAGTTACAGGTAACTGACCTTTCTAATAATTATCTTTAGTTTTTACCTAAAGTTAGCTAATTTTTAAATACTAATAAAGCTTCATTTCTGATAGAAGCAAGGAGAATTAGAGGAAGAAGATGAAAACCTTCCTATTCAAGAAGTATCTTTTGACCCAGAGAAAGCTCAGTGCTGTCTAGTGGAAAATGGACAGATTTTAACTCATGGCAGTGGAGGAAAAGGATATGGATTAGCATCAACAGGTGTAACATCTGGATGTTATCAATGGAAGGTATGTGAAATTACAATAAACTTTAAATTTTTTGTTTTTTCATGTTGATTTTTGTAATTTTAAAAATACATGAAAGATACCAAATTTTCCCCCACTGATAGTTTTTTGATATAAAGAAACATTCTTATCTAAGTCTAATTAAAAGTCCCCCTTAGAGAATAGTTAGGAATTCTAAAATCACTAAAATATTATTTCAAAAATTAACCTGAATAATCCTTCCAGAAAATTCTCAGTAAACTCAGACTTTTTAATGAGATGCAAGTAGAAATTGAGATGGACTGCTTATGATAGTCTTGCCAAATTGATTGGGAAATGCATAAAAAATAAAATTGGATAAAATCTCTGCAGATGTAAAAATTGTGATGGAATTTTCATTTCTTAGCAATCTTGTTTATGATTTTATTTTAAAATAACGAATAGGAATCATACATTCATGTTATATTTTATTTAACATCTTTTAATATTACTTCCTTGAGTTGTGTGCTGATTATAGATATACCTCCTTTCCCTTAAATATGGATTTTTATAGTCAATAAGTATAGTTAAAGAATCACTTCAAGAATTAATGAAAATTATTTATTTTATTGTAGTTTTACATTGTAAAGGAAAACCGTGGTAATGAAGGCACATGCGTTGGAGTTTCTCGATGGCCAGTACATGATTTTAACCACCGCACTACCTCAGATATGTGGTTGTATAGAGCCTACAGTGGTAACCTGTACCATAATGGAGAACAGACTTTGACATTGTCCAGTTTTACTCAAGGAGATTTTATCACTTGTGTATTAGACATGGAAGCCAGAACCATTTCCTTTGGTAAAAATGGAGAGGTACAAAAATTTGTTCGTAAGATCCATATCTTCTGTGTTTTTAGTGTACATTCACTTATTTTATTTAGGGGCTGTTCCTCCATTTTGTAGATTATCTACACTTCATTTTCTTCTTTCTTACTGTCTCCTTTTCTGCTGTTAGAGTACTTATTAGTATCTACACTAGGGAGTTAGGAGGAAAAAAGAAGGAAGATATTATGTAATTCCCTGTGGTAAAAGTTGTTGAATGCTTAAATTGGCTTTTGTAGTATTTCCCCTATTAACTATATGATAATCAAGAACTGGTTGTAGTTACTTTATATGGTCAATTTACATAAATTCTTGTGAATTTTATCAAGGAAAATTTTATTTCATAAAAATGCAGTGTTTTAGAATTTTAGAGTTGGGTTGGACCTTAGAGGTCATTCAATTAAACTTCTTATTGTAGGGACTCTTTCTATTGCTTCTCTTATATTCCAGTTGTTACTTGAATGTGTCTAGTGACAAAGAACATATTATTTCAAATGTTGCCCTTTCTATTTATGGACTGCTGGAATTGTTAAGGAGGCAAATTTCAGTAACTTCTTTTTCCTAGTTCTGCCCTGTGAAGCTACATAGAATAAATCTAATCCTATTTCCAGAAAGTAGTCCTTCAGATACTTTTAAAATATCTATTTTCCTGTCTTGAAATCTTTATAGACAAACATCTCTAGTTTCTTAAACTGTTATTCAGATACTATGCCCTCAAATCTTCTCCCCAGCTAGGTGACCTTCCTCTCAAGTTTGTGAATGTTCCTCTTAAATGTGGCAAACCTAACTGAATGCAGTAATCCATATGTGGAATGACCAGCACAGAGTATGGCAGGATTCAGTAAACTCAAGCTTTTTAATAAGATGTGAGTAGAAATTAAGATGGACTGCTTAAGATAGTCCTGGACTATCCTAGATAGTCCTCCTTTGTCCTGGAACACTATACCTCTCTTAATGAAACCTAAATTCTCAGTAGTCCTTTTCTGGGCAGATATTGCACTGTCTTCATTGAGCTAACAGTCAACTAAAAAGCCTCATAGGATCACAGGGTTAGAGCTATAAGAGACCTGAGATATCATCTCATTGAAATTTTTAGTTTTTTTACTTGAAGCTAGGTGGTCTTCTCTTCCTGTGCAGTTGACTTTTCTTAACCTATGTACAGGACATTACATATTTATTTCCTGCTAAATTTAATCCATCTTTAGAGCCTTTAAAGGACTTTTCTGAGTCATGATTTTTATTGTCCAAAATAATACTATCTTCTCAGTTTTGTGCTAGATGTAAAACCATACCTTCTGTGTTTTTCAGTTATTACTAAAATGTTGAATGACAAAACCTTGTTATAAAGCACCAGACCTCCATCAATTAATTCATTGAGTACTGTTGGTCAGCCAACTATGACTCCATCTAACTTCATGATTATTTAGTCCATATTTTTTCAGCTTGTCCACAAGAATATCAAAAATAGCTTTGTCATGTACTTTGCTGAAATCCAAATAAATGTCTACAATAATTCCCTATTATGTTAGTCTAGCAACCCAGTCTAAAAAAGAATTGAAGTTAGTTTTTGCTATGCTTTCTTCTAGTTGTTATTTCCCTTTCTGAGTGCTCAGAGTCTTTTTGATTGTTTTGTTGTATAATTATGCTAGAAATCATCATAAAGCTTGCTGGTATGTGGTTTGTAGTATTCTCATCTTTCCCCATTTGAAAACTAATTTAGTAATGGTCTTTATCCTATTACCTCTCTTGACTTACACAATTCCTCCAAAATTGTTGATAGCAATTTAGTAGTAACATACAGGTTCTTACAAAAGTTTAGGATATAATTTATCAGGATAAGGGACTTGAACTCATTTAGGCCCAGTAGGTGTTTGATTACTCTCTCCTCATGGTTTCACTCCTCACTGATCCCTATATTTTTCTATCATTTCTAGTTTGGTCATGATTCTTGCCAGGGAATATTCAATTGAAATAATTGACTTAGTGGTTCTTTGTTATTTATTAAAGTTATACATACCATCAATTCAGACTAAGAGCTTATTTCCTTTAATTTCTGTTGTGAACAATCTAAGAAAGCTTATTTCATTATCCTTAATGTCATAGTCTTACATTCTCTGACACTGTCAAACTTTTAGTGCTAAGGCAATAGTTCAACGGGTTGGGGATGTAATATCTATCAATTTGGGGGGGGGGTGTCTTTTCATCACAGCTTCTCCCTCTCTAACTTTTACAGCACAGAAATTTCCAGAACATCTCAGGAGCACATAGATAACACAACTTTAATGATACTGTTTCCAGCAATTGGGCAAATAACAGAACATGCACCTTTCACAGATGATAAGCTCATGGGTCCTAACATCCTTTTCTATATTGACTACCATTTTCACAAACTTCACTTTGATTGAGTCAAAAAAATTTTCCTTTAATTATATTATCTCTTTAGATGTTTCCATTGTTTTCACTGAGATAGTTTGTGATTACATTTTGAGAACTTCCCACTCTTTATTTTTTTAAGTCTTTGGCTCTGGCAGTAGGAAACCTAACCTTTTTTTCCCCTCTGAACATTTTAATATCCTAAAGTTTAGAGTATGTATCTATGTCCTGAATTCTCTAATTTTGACTATTATGACATGTTCACATTTTCTCAAGGTTTCTATTCCTTTAACTACATGAATTCTTTCTTCATGATCAGTACTAAATTTAGATTAACAGCCACTCATTGCTGTTTCCACATGCTGAAAGGTAAAGATTTTAAAGAAAAGCCAATAATTTATGATACCTTCTTTTTTCAGAATATCTAAGTAGTTGAATTCCCTTATCATTATTGTATCTTGCATTGGTGTCAGTTTTGTGATCTTTAAGAAGTAAACATCCTCCTCCATTTAGTTAGGCAATCTATAACATATTTCTATATTACTTATAGACCTTTTAAGTAGAGACTGTGTTGTTTTATTCTTTAATTTTTCTTTCTTTTTTTTCCCATCCATGCCCAAATCTAGGAACCTAAACTAGCTTTTGAAGATGTGGATGCAGCAGAGTTATATCCTTGTGTAATGTTCTATAGCAGCAATCCTGGAGAAAAGGTATTTAAAAATTGTGCCTTTATACTAAAGGAAATTTCTGGCTATGGCTTATCATTAACTTCTAATAGAATTTACACTTACTGTATAAATATTCTCTTCTACACCCCACTGCCCCTCAACTTTCTCCCTCTAACTCTGGCACCAGTAATCAAATTAGTACTAGCTTTCTTGGAAATTACATATCTGTCAGTTGTCCTATGGCTCTACTCTTGATCCCTGTGACTTCTCAGTCTGCAATACCTCTCCCTTCTGGCCACTACTTCCATAGGGTTTTTTTTTCTTATTGGCATATAAGTTCCTTGAAGGCAGGAATTGTCCATTTCTGTATCTAAATGCCTGGTATATAGTAAGCACTTAATAAATACTTTTTTGCTTGTTCATTCCTAGTCTCCTATATTCATTTAAAAAATGACACCTAGTTAAATAGATTCTCATACAGTAAATAAAATTAAATAACTTCTAAAAATGTTTTTACTTTGGAAAAGTCATATTCTTTGACTATTACCATACCATTTTAAAAGATTCTTTTATTTTTTATTTAACATAATTTTAATATATTTTTAAATAATTATTTTTATTTCTTGCACATCTTCTAGTATGCTGAAACAATGAATCCTCTTCCTAAAGTACCTAATTTATAAGTAATTTATATGTTGGAGAAATATGGTTCATTATCAACTATGTAAATATGAAAACCATAAATATTAGAGAACCTTAAAAAGAACAATTAATTACTGTTTTAATTCCAGGTTGAATTATTCATAGAATCATCTTTCCATTTTAAATTCATTTAGACTGTCGGGTTAGGCCAGGGATAGAATTTGTATAATTGTTGACAGCTTTTCATATTTTTCATGTTTTTTTTTAAATTAATATCAATTCTAAGTTTTTATTACAAGGTAGAAGAGCAGTGAGGGCTGGGCAATTGGGGTTAAGTGACTTGTCCAGAGTCACAAAGCTAGGAAGTGTCTGGGGCCAGATTTGAACCCAGGACCTCCCAACTTCAGACATGGCACTCTATCCATGTGCCACCTACCTGCCCCTGTTCTGTGCATTAATTCTGTGCTTTTTTAAAATTTTTTTTAGTCTGTACTATACATCCTCCCCACAAAGTTAATTCTGTGCTTTTTATTTTTTTAATTTTTAGTTTAATTTTATTTATATAGTCTGTACTATACTACCCACTACATTTTCTTGGTTTTATGTCATTACCTATCTAGAGAACATTTTTGGCAATTTTTCCTTCCCCATTCATTAGCAGCTGGGTATTCTTTTTCCCCCATATTATTTTATTATTTTTTTTTTTAGAATATTTTTCCACGGTTATGTGATTCATATTCTCTCCCTCCCTTCTTCTCCTCCCCCCACCCTTCCCCCCCCCCCAACTGACAAACAATTTCACTGGTTTTTACATGTCTTATTACTCAAAACCTATTTCTGTATTATTCATATTTGTAATAGAGTAATCTTTTAAAAGGGGCAGCTGAGTGGCTCAGTGGATTGAGAACCAGGCCTAGAGACTGGAGGTCCTAGGTTCAAGTCCGGCCTCGGACACTTCCAGCTGTGTGACCTTGGGCAAGTCACTTGACCCCTACTGCCCACCCTTACCACTCCTGGACCAAGGACGGTCCTTAGCCCGGATGAAAAAAGGAGGAGGGTTGGGCGTGGGGCTAGCAACCCCACCCTGTAAAAACTGCGTCTGCTAAAGAAACTGCAACCTAATGTAGGGGCAGCTGGGCTAGCTCAGTGGATTGAGAGCCAGGCCTAGAGACGAAAGGTCCTAGGTTCAAGTCCGGGCTCAGACACTTCCCAGCTGGGTGACCCTGAGCGACTGTGTGTCCCATTGCCTACTGGTTGTGGCCCTATGCTCCTAGAATGGAGTCCCAGGATAAAAAAAAAAATCTTTTAAAAACCACAACCTCAAATCATATACACCAAATAATCAAGTGTTAAATCAAATGTTTTTCTTCTGTGTTTCTACTCACATAGTTGATGTGGACTGGGTATTTATAAAGTACTTAATGGTTACAAAGTGTTTCACATTGATTTAAAGTCTCATAGACCCACTGTGAGTTAGATAATGTAGATATTGTTAAATCCAGTTTATAGATCAAGTTGTTGTTTAATCATTTCATTCTTGTAAGATTCTTTGTGACTTCATTTAAGGTTTTCTTGACAAAGATACTGAAGTATTTTGCTGTTTTCTTCTCCAGTTCATTTTACAGATAAGGAAATGTAGGTAAACAGGGTTAAGTGACTTGCCCAGGGTCACACAGCTAGTTAAGTTTCTGAGGACAGATTTAAACTCAGGAAAATGAGTTCCCCTACCACCTTGTCCTACAGATCAGGAGATCACCTGAAATTTATTTAAGTGACTTTTTTAAGGGCACATAATGATGATGATGATGGTGATAACCAATATCTACATAGCACTTACTCTGTGCCAGGCACAGTGCTAAGTGATTTATAATTATTATTTCATTTGATCTTCACAACAAACCTGGGAAACTAGGTGTTATTTACAGATAAGGAAACTGGGGCAAACAGAAGTTAAATGACTTTTCCCAAATGGTGTCTATGGCCAAATTTGAACTCAGATCTTCCCAACTCCAGGCCTCAGCACTGTGTTACCCAGCACTATGTTATATAGCTTCTCCAGAGTAACTAATATGTGGTCTTTCTGGAACTTGAATCCAAGTTTTTTGATTTGGAGTCTAGTTCTCTTTCTGCTTTCCAATGATAGTGCTTTATTCTGAATATGAAGCTTGAGTTTTTGTTGCTGATCTAAAAAAAAGTCTTTCATTGCTTATTAGAGATAGTCATTTTAAATATGTGTGGAATAATATTTGATTTCTCATATCCTCTAGATTTTTAATTATCTGAGTAATTTAGGCAAACACTTCCTTTATGTTAAGGTTTCTACTATTTGATAGAATTAAAGGCTTTAGAAATTTGTAAGATGTATAAAATTTCTACAGTCTTCAAAAAAGTTCTTTCTTGAACATTCAAAGGCTTAGTGCTCAGATTTTTAAAGATTTTATTTTAACTATTTTTATATATACATTTATATGTATGTGTGTATGTATGTATATACACACATCATATATATACTCTAGAAATATCTCACTTGTGGTCTTTAGAACTTGCAAAACCATGATATCCTAGTATTTCTAAATATAAATATAATGTCATAAGGAAGAATTAATGTAACTGTAGGCCTTTTTCATCCTCCCCACAAAGTTAAATGGAAATATCTTAGGGAAGTAAAATTGTAAGTCAGCTTTCCATGATAGAAGAAAGCATTGCATAAGATTGTTCTTGAGGGGAGAAGAAAAGAGCACTCAACTCCTATTGCTTTAGTTCTTCCTTATGACATTGTAATATTTTCATTTTAGTATACTACATTATAATAGTTTAGCAGTTTATTAAGGTTCCCAGGCCATGGGGATCTCATAAAGTCAGGTAACTTTGGAACAGGGAATCATAACCTGGAGTCCAGGGGATTAGATTTCAAGACAGATTGTGAACTTGAACAGGGAAAAAAATTACATCATTATTTTTACTAACCTCTAATTGAAATTTAGCATTCCCTACAGTTATTTAAAAATATCCTGAGAAAAAGGGTCTGTTGGGTCCAACTGAGTGCTCAGGGACCTGTAACATAAATGTTAAGAACTCCTTCTTTAGAGGACATGAATGAATCTGACTGGCAGATCTAATATGGCCTCTTAAACTCTGGTGGTAAACCCAATCTTGTAGCTTAAGGGAACATTCAAGATCAATACTCATAATTATAGCTTTGCTTTAGTGTAGTATACTTAACATTTCAGAATGGTAAAATTACTAGTTTTTATGGATAGTGCTAATATGGCATTTACCATTCTCTTTTTTATTTTTTAGGTGAAAATCTGTGATATGCAGATGCGGGGTACACCAAGAGACTTGCTTCCTGGTGATCCTATATGTAGCCCCGTAGCTGCAGTACTCGCTGAGGCCACTATTCAGTTAATTCGTATTCTTCATCGAACAGACCGTTGGACACATTGCATAAACAAGAAAATGATGGAAAGACTACATAAAATTAAGATGTGCATTAAAGAAATTGGTCAAAAACTAAAGAAAAGTCGCTCGGTTCAAAGCCGAGAAGAGAATGAGATGAGAGAGGAAAAAGAGAACAAAGAGGAAGAGAAAGGTAAACATAGTAGGCACGGTCTTGCTGACCTCTCAGAGCTACAGTTGAAGACACTCTGCATAGAGGTGTGGCCTGTGCTTGCAGTGATAGGTGGAGTTGATGCTGGTCTTAGAGTTGGAGGTCGATGTGTTCACAAGCAGACTGGACGTCATGCCACCTTACTTGGTGTGGTCAAAGAAGGTAGTACATCTGCCAAGGTCCAGTGGGATGAAGCAGAAATTACTGTCAGGTATGGTATATTCAAGTAAATTTTGAATAACTGAACAAGGCATCAACTGTAGAGAATAAGTAGTAGACATTTTTAAAATTGTTTAGCTTTTTTTTAAGTATTTTTTGTGATTTTAGGTGATCATGTTCATTTTGAACTGAGAATGGTTGAAAATATAGATACAGATATGTATTTTAGAGAAAGGTGTATATTTGTATAAACATATTTTTAATTATCATCTTAGTTAAATGTCAAGTATTTTCATGGATGAGAGGTAAGTAGTTTAAGATTTAAATGTGCATCTCATTTCAAATATTTATTTTGGTCATTTACGCTTCTGGTCATTTTATGTGTTTCATTCTTAAATACAGATAGGAAAATGGAGTTAGGAAAACTCGGATTTATTCATTACATTATAGCATAGTAGGCCTTTAAATTGGGAAATGGGGAAATATGAATTAGATTTTGGATTGTTTGTGATTTTTACTTATTTTTACTTTGTCTTCCCTCTATTAATATAAACAGTCAAATTATTGCTTTACATGTGTAATTACATCCCCCGCTGATGAAATATTTTGTGTAAAAATGAAAGGTTTTGAGTAGAAATGGAAATTATATAATTTATGTAATTAAATGAGCCTACATGTACCTATGTATGACTTTGAAAGGCTGACTTTGTGTCTTTCATACAAGCCCTATGCTTAGAAGTTGTTTTTAAGCCACCTTGAATTTATTGCATGATTTATTTATTTATTTTATATGGCTCTCTACATAATTAATTCAATTTATTCTTCCTAATGACATGAGTCATTCTTGAATAACCTCCTGGCTTGGAGTTTATAGAGCTGTTATATCTCATTTGATCTTTACTACAGCCCAGTCAGGTAGATACTATGATGATATTATCTCCATTTAACAGATGGGGAAACCAAAGCTCATAGAACTTCAGTGACTTGATAATAATTGTATAGGCATTAAGTTCCAGAAGCAGGATTTGAAGCTAGTTCTCTCCTGTCTCTTTTTCACTACACCAGGCTGTCTCTTGCCTGATAGATGATTTTTTAATGTTTGTTTTGCTTGTTTCCCCTTTATTTTAAATTTTATGCTTATCTTGCAGTGGTGTTTAGGAAAGCATTGTATTAATCATTTTTTTCAAGCAAACTTGATAAATGCTAGTTCTCTTGAAACAGTCTCTTTGAAGAATGGACTTCATTTAAGAAGTATGAGTTTATTGAAATAATAAACTATGATAATCATTTTTCGGTTTATCATACTACCTATTGCTATATCTAATTGAGATGCCAAATATGTGCCTGACAAACATCCCTTTGTGGTGTTAACTTGACATAAAACAATGTCTAAATCAATAAAACTTTGGAAATGATTTGAATCTTGCAAAAAAATTTGTGGAGTTACAATATTCTTAAATTTTGAAAAATCCTTATGAGATATTTAAAATTTAAAAATCTTATATTATAAATTGAAAGCTTTAGTTTTAGAATATAAGTAGGGAAATTTTAAATGAAATACCTTTTTATTAAATTAGTAAATGAACTTTAACAAAAATAATAAATCAGGTGTATTAGATGAACATTCAAAATAAGGTACATTATATAATAACTTGTATTCATTGTTGAAAACATGTGCATGTCTCATTGCCTTTGCATTCAGTATCACATTTTCCTATTTTCTAATCATATTCTTATTCTTTCCTCTGTTTGCATTAAATTTGAAACACTTCCAGTTCATTTGAATTATTCTCTATTATATGCATTATGCACCTTATTTTTGTCTATGTTATTTCCTATACTTTCCTCCTGTCTGTCCCTCACTTGCTTCTTCCTGTGTCATTCTGATCTTTATTAAAGCTTCCCAACTTTTTGGTCGCCTAGTGATACTCCATTGTATAATCTGGAACCCTGTGAACCGCTGCCCTTTGATGTTGCAAGATTTCGTGGATTGACAGCTTCTGTGCTGCTGGATCTCACTTATCTGACTGGCATTCATGAAGATATGGGCAAACAGAGCACTAAGAGACATGAAAAGAAACATCGGCACGAATCTGAAGAGAAAGGGGACATTGAACAAAAAACAGAGGCTGATCCTGCTTCAGATGTAAGAACAAGCTTAAGTTCTGATGATGCCAAAAGTCATGGCGCTACAAACTCCAAATCAGAAAATGAAATACCTTCATTTTCTTTAGATTCAGCCCCACAAAATGTGGAGTCCCAGCACCAAATAGTAGAAGGAAAACGAAAAAACCATGAACATATTTCCAAAAACCATGATATTGCTCAGTCAGAAATAAGAGCTGTACAGTTGTCTTACCTCTATCTTGGTGCTATGAAATCACTTAGTGCTCTTCTTAGTTGCAGTAAGTATGCTGAATTGTTATTGATACCAAAAGTCTTAGCTGAAAATGGTCACAACTCAGATTGTGCAAGTTCTCCAGTTGTTCATGAAGATGTTGAAATGCGTGCAGCGCTGCAGTTCTTGATGCGACACATGGTGAAACGAGCAGTCATGCGATCTCCCATAAAGAGAGCTTTAGGACTGGCAGACTTGGAAAGAGCCCAAGCTATGATCTACAAATTAGTAGTCCATGGCCTTTTGGAAGACCAATTTGGTGGCAAAATCAAACAAGGTATATTTTCTATTAGTAGTAGTAGTAGTATATTTTCTAGTAGTAGTAGTAGTAGTAGTAGTAGTAGCAGCAGTAGTAGTAGTAGTAGTTAGTAGTAGTAGTAGCAGCAGCAGCAGCGGCAGCATACTGTCCTTTTGTAATTTACTTATAAATATTGTTATCACTAAAATAATTTAATCATTTTTTCTATAGTAATTACTATAGTAAACCTATAATAATTTTTCTATAGTAATTAATATAGTATAGTAAATATAGACATTAGAATTAGTATAGTATAGTTTTCTAAAGTACTGTAGTAAACTTCTTTTCTTTTCTTTTTTTAAACCCTTACCTTCCATCTTAGAATCAATACTGTGTCTTGGTTCTAAGGCAGAAGAGTGGTAAGGGCTAGGCAAGACTTGCCCAGGATCACACAGCTAGGAAATATCTGAGGCCAGATTTGAACCTAGGACCTCCCATCTCTAGGCCTGGCTCTCAATCCACTAAGCCACCCAGCTGCCCCCTGTAGTAATTTTCTATAGTAATTCTATAGTAATAACAGTAAATATCTGTTATTTTTTTTCCCCTAAAAGGCATCTGAACTATCCTTTGTTACTTTTGTACTACTAGTACTACTACCTCATTTATGGAGATTACAATATTCAGACCTTTTTTTTTTTACAAACCTTATCTTCTACATATCTTATCTTTTCCTCACAACAGCACAGTGTTATTGATTTTACAATTTACAGATGAGAACTCAAGACTTGGAAAGGTTGTGACTTTGTCTAAGGCAAAGCCAGAACTAGAATCCAGATGGTGATTATTTTAAAAAACAGTTGTTTAAATTCGTACATTAGAATCAGATAAAATTCCATTTGGGACACAAAGCACTGAGTTATTATTTAATTATTGTTTTTAATATACATAAATAAATTTGATTTGATTTCCATTAACTAACATTAAATCTAAAACAGTATTGTTTTTATAGGGATGTCTATCACATTAGAAGATGAATTATAAAATAATATTGAGACTATTTAAGAAAATATATGGGGAAAGATCTCTATGCATATTCCTAGATTTTAGAGATGAGGCAGAACCGTAGAAATCTAATCCAGCCCCTTCATTTTTCAGATGGTGAAACCGAAGCCAAGAAAGAGGAAGTCAGTTACATTCAAGGTTACATTCCTACTGGGTGACAGTAAAAACTAGAAATCAGGAGTTCTCCTTATTCCAACTTCAGTGCTTTTTCTAGTATGGCACATTGTAGTAGTTTAAGTTGGTATCCTATGCTCAACTCCATTGAAATTGTTCATCATAGACAACTCTGTTGATATGTCAAAGGTTATTTAGTAGTTGCAATAAACCACACACAGTTGATCAGACATTAAATATGAGTTGAAATAAGAAAGGGATTCTTTGAGATAGAGGTTAGCTCAGAAGTAATAAATTCCAGCCTTGGAGGATGGGCATAGAAGAGGGATGGAGTTCATAATTGCTCTTTGCTTAGATAATTGGGGGTGGGGTGGGGATAGAAAAATATTGGAAGTGTTGAAAAATCTTTAATTTCTATATAAAATATATAGGTTCAGTTTAGCTTCTATAGCCTCATGACCTTTACATGTCTTCATTTTTTGTTTATAGACTAAAATACGAGACTAAATCAGAGTGCCTGGAATCAGAGTCAAAAATAGTTGAGTCAGACATCTTTAAAACATCTACCAACTCAAGCAAAAACTAGATGATTTTATGGAAGAAAATCTCCTTTTAAAAAAAAAACAGTATACTGTTATAAAGTGTTTTGTACATTAATGTGTGCATGGTATAAGATACAAGTTATAGCTTTAAAAGATATTAATGTCAATATAGCATATATTTTTCTGTGAATATTGATGGCTTAATACTTTCAGTAAGTGGTATGTTTGCTACGAACTTTTCAACATCTTACAATTTAAAGTTAGTGCCATTTCTCCTGCTCGTCATTTTTGAAAATATTAATTCTTATGTCTTTTACAAAATATTTATTTTTTAGAAGTTGATCAGCAAACAGAAGAAACTGATCAGACGCAACAGGCACAGACACCAGTTACCACTAGTCCTTCAGCTTCCAGTACAACATCCTTTATGAGTAGTTCTCTGGAAGATACAACTACAGCAACTACCCCAGTAACTGATACTGAGACAGTGCCTGCCTCAGAGTCACCAGGGGTTATGCCCCTTAGTCTTCTCAGGTAGAAAATGTAGCTTCTAAAGTGTATACTTCTGATACATTTAGTTCTAAATCATGTCAGTTACTTTCTTTTTTGGTAAAATGTACTCAGCTAAATTCTAAATTGTAAAATTAAAATATTTCAGTGTCCAAAGAATATTTAATCAAATGGTTTGATATCCTTTTGCACCTCCCCATTTTGCAGTTGGGGGAACTGAAACCCAGAAATTAAGTGGCTTTCCAAACTTCAGGCTAATAAGTAGCTACTTTGTTGAAATGCAGTTGAGATATGAATAAAGAGCAGTCTACACATACTTTCTATGTAATGTATAACCTTAGAAAAGTTTCTTAACTCTAATACTGTGAGCTACAGAGAAAGTAGTAAAACCTGCTCAGCTAGAAGTTTCCTCCAGGGAAATAATAGATCCTTTTCCTATTCCTATTCTGAGAACAGAGTCAAATATAGTATAACAAAGACATTTTTTGGTACTTAGAATCTAATGGGGTGAATGAATGAATGTCAAAGCATTTAGTAGGTACTTAGTAAATGCCAGACACTCTGCTAAGCTTTGGGATATAAAATTAAGGTAGCAGGATAGTCTCTGTCACCTTCTCTAGTCCTCATCCCATATCACTCAGACATCCTTCCTCTGGTATGAAAAGGTGTCTCTTCTTTTTGCCAAGACTAATGCCTTCATATGTACACTTAACCGATCCACTACTATCTTCTCCAGTAGATTTTGCCCCAGCTGTCATTCTGCTCTACCTATAAATCTTTCATCTTTCCCTGTCTGCTGATTCCTTTCCTGCTTCCTACAGACTCATCTATATTCCATCTTTAAAATAAACTCTCACTTGTTCCTGATATCCTATATCTTTCCTTCCCGTTGTGACCAACCTCATTCAGAAAACTACCCACCCCATGAGCTGCCAACTTAACTCTTTTCTCACTCTATTCTAACCCTTCTGCAGTCTGACTTCCAATAAACTTGATTATTTAATTGGAACTGCTCTCTTCAAAAATACTAATGAATTTTTTATTGCCAGATTTAGTGACTCACTCCTCATCTTCTTGATCTCTCTTCAGGAAGGTTATTTTGGTCGTGAAAGAATGTATTAAAGAAAGGATAATCCAGAAGCAGAAAGATCAGATAGGAAGCTCTTACATTCAGAGAGTTGAGAGCCTGAACTAGGGTTGTTGCGATGTACATGGACAGAAGGGAATGTTAGTATCTTTCCTTCATTGATTGTCTCTTGTTTATCTTGTATAAATGTAGTTTGTACATAGCTGTTTACATATCTGTTTATATTTTAGCTTTTCTTTGTATCTACAGTGCTTAATGCTGTGCTTTGCACATAGTAGACACATGCTTGTTGACTATATGAGAGAGATTGTGGAATTAGAAGTAACACAGGTGATGTTTTTCATTAAAAAACTGTTTTGTAGAAGTAGTTCAACTGGAGATTTGTAGAGGGAAAGGTAAGAAGTGAAGATGATTGAAGTTTTGAGTCTAGGTGATGGAGTGATGAGATGCTATCAACCCAAAAAATTTCAGAAAGGAGAGGGATTTTGAGTGAAAATAAATTTTATTTTAGATACTGTAACGATTAATTATGTATAATGTAATTAAATTTGTGTCCAATGGAATTTTGAAGTGGAGAGATCAGTATTTTGAGCAAAAGAGAACAGGTGAGAACATCGAGAACTCTAGAGAAGTGGAAAAGGGAAACTGAGGAATTTCAAACCTAATGCCCTCAGTCTTCTCAACAAAGTAATAAGTGAGATCATTTGCTAAGAATATATTGAAAAGAGATAGAACCAGGGTCTGAGAGATGAGGAAGTTTGGAATAGATTTGGAGAGGCTGAATCAGTGAGGAACGAATAAAGAATTACTCTGAAGCAGTGAAAGTTTGAGATTATATAAATTTAAATTTGTAGTGGACTCGGTTTTGCTTTTGTATCAGTTCCAAGGATGGTCATTAGTTTTGGAGATAGAGGTGAAGAGACTGATAAATAGGAGTTACCTTAAACTTAAACTTAGAGGGGAGGTAAGGTAAAAGTAGTCAGTTAGGAGAGCAAAAGATATGAGAACAGAGAAATGAGCATAAATAAATAAATGAGCTCTTGCATGTCAATTCAATCCTGGATAGAGAAGAAAATTAAGCTAGAATTCAGACAACCAAGCCTGGCTATGTAGTGGATTGATAAATAAGCCTTGGAGATGAAAAGACCTAGGTTCAAATCCTGTCTCTGACATACACTTTTGCTGTATGAGCCTAGTCCAAATCATATAACTCCTTTTCTGCCCCATGCAGTTCTCATTGGAGATGTTTTTAGGGGGAACTTACTTCCTCTACCAGGGAGGTCACAAATATAACCAAAACCACAGCACAAGGTTACAGGGTTGGGAGGTCCAGAGATGGGAGGGGTGAGGAGGGAATGTTAAGTGGTGAAGGCCACTGAATGGATGAGGCATTGGTATGAAAGGAATAAAGATAAGAGATGAGAGGATGAAAAATCATGTATTTGGAAAGTTGGATAGATTTGAATGACAATGAGATTTTAGTTATGACTACTCTGATGAGTGGCTGAAATAGATTAGAAATATCAAGGCTCTAGAGGTGGAGGGTTTGATGGCTGCTTGTTAAAACATTGGCTTTGATTTTGCTCTGTATTTGTATATAAAATTAAATCCTTTGCTAAAAGTTCTTTTTGAAAGATTATTATTTGAATTGTTACTTGAGATAGAAGAACTGGACTTATTTCCTTTATTTTCCTCCCTCTTCTCCAAATCCTCTTCCTCTCTCCCCCCACTTTCTCTGTCAGATTGATATTCTTTCCCTAGTAGTCCATTTTATAATTAGGATTTGACAGGGAAATTCTCTTTGCCCCTTTTAAACAGGACCTGTACAAGATACAAGAGATGTATCATCACTGTGGTGGCTGTTGTTATTCCACTCTTACTGTTTTTGTTGATTCTTTTGCTTTGCTAACACCCAAAACTTTATCTTGTTCATGTCTACCGACTTGGGGTTTGGGGGTGTTAAGGGAAAACGAACACTTCTTGTATGAGGGCTTGCCAAACATTTCTCAGGGCTTCTCATCTACCTTTGGTGTCTACCTTTCACTGAACTCTCACCTGTAGCATGCAAAATGGCCATACCCTGGCAGTACCATCTAGGCAGACAGGCTAAAACCGGGTTAAGGGTAACTGATAAGCCTCAAGCCAGTTAGGGATTTAGGGGAGCATCTTTTTACCTTAAGTATGTGAAGACTTACCCAGCTGAATAGATAGATGAGAGCAATCTGTTCCAGAGGCCATGAAGATTGCTTAAGTTACAGATGAGGTTGTATAGAGTGCTTTAGAACTTGGTCAGACATCAAAGGTAACTAGATCATTTATTGTATCCTTGGCCATCGCCAGTCATTTTGACTTTTGTCTTGCCATTAGACTTTAATTCTGGTAGAGAGTGAGGCTGATGCCTTTGTGCGACTCTGCCTCACTTAAATCCAATTCATGGGCAAGTCAAGACAACTCCCCGTGATGATACTCTTTGAACACAAAAGTTGAACAATTGTGACCCATCTCCCAGTTCTGGCTACATCATCTGTCAGCTTGCCTCATTTTTCCATTTGGGAATCAGTTCTTTTTGGTACTTTTGGTTAATAAGGAAAGAAAAGGATGCTCTGAAGTGGTATTTATATAGCTAGCACTTACATAGTGCTTTTTAAAGTTTGTAAAGTGCTTTACAAATATTATCTTAATTTATCTTCATAAGAACCTTGAGAAATAGGTGCTATTGTTATCCTCATTTTACAGATGAGGAAACTGAAGCCAACCATGTTTTAAGTATTCTCAGGGTCACACAACCTATAAGAGATTAAATCCACATTTGAACTCAGGTCTCCCTCACTCTGGTTCCATGCTCTATCAGTTGTACCACTTATCTGTCTCTTGTAGTTAAGAAGAATTAAAATACATTTTATATTTCTATAGCAGTTGACAAAGTGCTTTGACATACATTTTATATTTCATCTTTCCCTTCTATATCAAACATTATATTTTTGTAGTCATCAAAAGGTCTATTCTGCCCACAGATGGGCTCACATATTTTAAGCTCTTTTCTCAGTAATGTCATTTCCCTATTGGTGGGTAGCAGTGCTAAGATCGGGAATTTAAATTTCAGTTTTATGGCAATTAAATGGAAGTACCTCTTACCCTGGTGGATAAAAGGTAGTAAAAATTTAGGCTGCCTTGGGCTTTTATTTCAGTCCTAGTCTTCTTAGCTGGTATGCAACTAACTCCTTTTTATTCCTCATCACTCTATTCAGCTTATGGTTTTAGGAAAAGGAGGTATTCTTTATTTTATCCACGTGGGTAGTCTTTTCCACCTTGCTGTATTTACCCAGCAGTTTTACAAAGGAATTTGTGATTTTTTTTGTAATTGGAGTAAACATATTGCCATTACTGTTCTTTTAAAGGCAAATGTTCTCCAGTTATCCAACTACTACTGTTCTTCCCACTCGACGTGCACAGACTCCACCAATATCCTCCTTACCAACATCTCCTTCTGATGAAGTTGGAAGGAGACAAAGCCTGACTTCTCCTGATTCACAATCCACAAGGCCTGCCAATCGAACAGGTTTGTAGCCATTGATAATTAGTATTTTTTAAAAAATCAGAATTTCCACTATCTTATGGTGAGTAGCAGAAGTTCATTTTCATGACTGTATGTGGGACTTTTGTTTTGACCACTGGCAATGGAATAATAACTTTTCTTTAACAAAAGAGGAATTAGACTGTCAAATTGTACTCTCTCTTGCTTTATGCTACAGTTAGGATTGAACCTATAGCATCTTTCCAGGACACAGCAGATTAGAAACAATAAATTGAGCAGAAAAGAGGGCTTGAGAAAAGGGAACTGGTTAGAGGTAGGCAACACTGACAACATTGAGAATGAGGTTTTATAAAGTAATAGAAAAGATTTTATTCATCATACTTTGATAGATAATGTGTTTACTATATGACTTAAATGTACAGGTGGCTACAAGAAGATATCAATTTATAATGTGAAACCTGGAATGAATTAATTTCCCTTGGAAGCAATGGGCAGAAATAAGAGCCTAATTTAGGTTTGATGTGTAAGAGAAATCTTCATAGTAACTAAAATTACCTGGCCAATCAACAAGCATTTGTCAAGAATCCATGATGTGCCAGGTGCTATGCTTGAGCTAGAAACAAAAAGAAATAAAAAAAACTCTCCCTGCTCTGCCTTCAAGAAACTTACATTTACCTGGAAGTGGAATAGGATGGTCATAGAGATTCCTTCCAGACTAAAATTTTGGGTTATTGTATAAGAACTTTCAACAGAAATTATGTAAACTAATCTTATCTTTGTTATATACCTACACTTTTCTCCCTACCACTTTAGCACAATTAAACCAGTGGTGGTTGTTTTAATGCTATCAAGATCCATATTTCCCTTTCTTTTCAGCTTTATCTGATCCAAGTAGCAGACTTTCAACTTCCCCTCCTCCACCAGCTATTGCAGTGCCTTTGTTGGAAATGGGATTCTCTCTTCGGCAGATCGCAAAAGCTATGGAAGCCACAGGTAGAACAAATGTTTACTGCTCTGAGTCTGTAGAAGTAAGAAGCACCATTTATTTTAAAGGCACTGTGCTTTCTAGGTATTTATGCATTCTCTGAGTAGCAATATAATGTAGTAGATATAGATAGAATGATGAGTTTGGAATCTGGAAACCTGTTTTTATATTCCACCTCCAACATTACTAACTGTGCAGTTGTGGGCCAATCACTTAAATCACTAAGCCTCTAAGCTCTCTAAAAAAGTACAAAGTATAGCTAAAAAAGATGGGTTATGATCTACCTTGGTTGGGGATTTCTACTACAGTCAAGTCACAGATCCTTGTTGTGCTGTTGTGTTTTCATGCCCTCCACGTAAGTCAACTCTAACTTCATTGTGCCATGAAAGTAACCTTGGATCCATCAAACTGGAAAGACTTCAAATATGATCACAATGATGGAATGTTTTTGCTGTTCAGGGACCAACCTAAGTATATTAAAGAGATGTTCATTACTAATCTGTTAGTTGTCTAAAGTAATGGAATCTTTGGCCATGGCAATTTATCAAACAAAATATGGCCCCTAAACCTGTGTAGACTTCTTTCCTTTCAGTTTTATCTATAAATCCTCCAGATATCTGAAAGGAAAACAAATAGGAAGAAAAATATTTGCTAGCATTCCTGTAACGATCCATTTTCATCATTAATAACAGTAAAACTACATTATATTTGGACTCAAGACTTCAATACAGTTCAGTACAACTCAACACTTCATATAATTGGTATGTGATTTTATCTTTCTAGATTAAGACTTTAGAAACTACTGAATTGACTGGTGACAGCCAGAAGTTACTAGCTGTCCCTGCCATTGAATATCTCTCTTTAACTTTGCCCTTTCCCATTTTTTCAGTCTCAAATATTCTTCCCATTCACACATTTTGAGATCTAACTATACCAACTTGGTCTTGCTGTTCCATACACAACATTCTATTTCTGTAACTTTCATTGGCTGTCTCTCATGGCTAGAATATACTTAATCATCACTTCCATGTTTTGGAATATCTGATTTCCTTCAAGATTCAAGTGCCAACTTCTCTGATTGCCTCAGATACTAGTATACTTTCTCAAAACTACCTTGGGGCAACTGGGTGGCTCAGTGGATTAAAAGCCAGATCTAGAAATGGGAGGTCCTGGGTTCAAATGTGGCCACAGACACTTCCCAGCTCTGTGACCCTGGGCAAGTCACTTAACCCCCATTGCCTAGCCCTTGCCACTCTTCTGCCCTGGAACCAATACACAATATTGATTCTAAGTTGGAAGGTGAGGATTAAAACAAAACACAAAACTACCTTGAATTCATTTTGCTTGAGTTCTATGTGTACTTGTGTATGTGAATGTTGTCTTTCTAATTAGAATGTAAGCTCCTTGAGGGCAGGGACTATTTTCATTTTTGCATTTTTATTCTCAGTGCCTACAAGAATGCTTCACACATAATAAATGTTTGTTTACTAATTTTTTTCTAGATGGAAGAGTAAGCATATTGGAGCAGTTTATCTCTTGTCTTTGTTTTTGTTTTAGTAAGTTCTGAGATTTTTTCCCCTATATCTGGAGTGTCTTGCCTTCTTTCAGATAATTTATAAGTCAATTCCTGAATGCCATCACAATTGTTACTACCAGCATAGATCTCTATGTAGTACATTTTGATCTAGTCTATCTGCTTTTCCTCCAGTTTTCCTCCAGACCTTTTGGGCTTTGTGTTTTAGCCTGGGTATTTCATTGACCTTGATGAAAGCAATTTTTCTTCAAAATATTTGCAGATCTTTTCCATTTTTCTTGTATATTGTCTAAATGTCATTTTCATTCTTATATTTTCCAAGGTTAACTTTATTTAGTTGGATTTCTTACCCATGCTTTTCTTAAATGGTTTTACATGTCATTGCTGCTCACTATTTTATAAGGTCACACTGCTTATAAGCTACCTTTTCTGTAAGATTTTACAGATTAATTTTTATTATCAACCATTGTGGCCTTTGACTGCCATAACACTTTACTTAACAAGTAATAGAAGTAAGTAAAAAAAAATGTAATTACAAATGTATTTTTAGGATCTTTAAGTCTCCTTGTTTTAGCAACTGATTTAGATAAATCAGACTTCTATGTTAAAATGTTTTCATCTGTATTTGTCATTCATATTTAATTTTTCATCAGTACCTTATTTAAATGTCAGTATAAAGTTGTTTTAATTGCACACTACATATTTTAATCATTTT
The DNA here is from genome assembly GCF_016433145.1 of Gracilinanus agilis. NCBI lineage: Eukaryota > Metazoa > Chordata > Mammalia > Didelphimorphia > Didelphidae > Gracilinanus > Gracilinanus agilis. The sequence goes on from NC_058131.1 coordinate 575,297,828, forward strand.
TATTCCTCAAGCCTTGTACTCAATTTAGTTTTTTGCTCTAACACATCAGTGGTCTGACTATGCATAAATAATTCAGGAAAGGCTCATATCATAATTCATTATAATCTGTCAATTAAAAATAAAATCTATTTAAGTATTTGTGATTTTATTCAATATTCATCATGGCCTGAGCCTTCTTTTCTTGAAGAAAGTAGGCATGACAAATATGTGAGAACTCTGTGTGGGCTACAATTTTTTTGTTTCTCTTGTTTTTATTCCTGAACTGTGATTTCTAATATGTTTTTTACTGTCTTTAGCTTTGCATTGAAGTCACATAGAACTATAATATGTATATGTTGATTTAATTTGGAGAGGCTTATTGAAGTCTATGTAGAATGTCTTGCCACAAAAATTGCACTTACTTTTAAATGGGGTCTTTGCAAATGCATTTTATCACAATCACTGCAATATACAACACAACCAAATTTTCCATTAAGTATTTGTTATTGCCTTTGGGTGCACTATAAAATTGACTCTTAATATCTCCTTCATTGTCCTCATCAAGTAGAACCAGTGAACTGTCTTTCCCTTTAGCTACAATTTTCTTCTTCTGATTTCATTTATAATAAAGTGTGACTATATCAAAGTTAATATAACTCATTTCCTCCAACATTATGCTCATTATTGTTGAGGAACTTCATTATTGAATAAGTAACTCATATTTAAAGTACTAGCAACTAATAAAGATCATTATAGATGATTTAAAAACTGCAATTCTTAGTGTTCTCTGCCCTCTTTTTTAACCCCTCTACCATTGCCATTGAAGAAAAAGAAACTATACAGACCTGAAGGCCATTTATATTTTTCTTTGTTTTATGGGTTGTCATACAGAATTCATGACCAGGTGACCAGTATGTTTGGGAAGAGTCTCTCAATACTTAGCTAGGCTGTTTCTAATAAAGCAGATTCATTTGGTTTCTGGGATACCACTTGAATGAATCTTTTCAAACATGATAGAGCTTGCTAGAACTTATATTTCACTGGCATAGTCTTCAATAACTTGGGAGTCACCTTCATGTCACAATGAAACAAGAGAGCAGCACTTTGTAGAGGGTTGATGTGGAGTACAACAATCTTCAAAGAATCAAAAATTTTATTGTTCCACAGGGTAGTGGAAACATGTTTGGCATTCAAATGAATAAAAAATATCCAGGAAATGTATTCTATGAAAAGAAAATTAACTAGATAACCTATCAAGAATGAGCTATTACAGCTGGACAAATTCATTTCTGCATTCATATCAGCAAATGTTAAAGACTTAGAGGAAGATCACCATTATAATGAGTGATTACTAAGTGGCCAGTCTATTTATGAATAGTTTCTCATTACTTGGGCTGTAGCAGATTTGGCTAACATAGCTGAAAAAGAAAAATGTTGGTGGGGGATATGGGGAAATTGGGACACTAAGGCATTGTTGGTGGAGTTGTGAACTGATTCAACCATTCTGGAGAACAATTTGGAACTATGGCCAGAGGCCTATAAAATTGTGCATACCCTTTGATCCAGCAATATCATGACTAAGTTTCTGTCCCAAAGAGATAAAAAAATGTAGGGGTTGGGGAGGGACTTATTCATTCAAAAATATTTATAGCAGCTTTTTTGTGTGTGGTGACAAGGAATTGGAAACAGTGGATGTTCATCAACTGGGGAATAGCTAAACAAGTTATGGTATATAATTATAATGGAATACTATTGTGCTATAAGAAATGATGAACAGGATGGTTTCAGAAAAACCTAGAAAGACTTACATGAACTGGTGCAAAGTAAAGTGAGCATAACAGTAATGCTGTATAATGATCAATTTAGCTATTCTCAAAAATACAATGATCTAAGTTAATTCTGAAGGACTTAATGATGAAAAACACTCTACACCTCCAGAGAATCTGAATGCAGAATGAAGAATACCATTTTTCAGTTTAAGAGTTTTTTGTGTATGAGTGTGTGGGGGTCTTCTTCCACAACATGACAAATATAGAAATATATAACACTTGTATAATCTATGTCAAATTGATTGTTTTGTCTAAAGGAGGAGGAAGGGAGAGAATTTGGAATTCAATGTGAGAAAGCAAATATTAAAAATTGCTTATACATGTAATTGGGGGAGGAAATGTTACCCAAAAAAAATTACTTTGCCAGGCTGGTTCTAATAAAGCAAATACAGTTGTTTTCTGGGTACCTTCCTTGAAACTTTTCAATCACAGCAGGCAGAATCTCTTGATGAATCCTTGTAAGGAGCATTTTTTTGGAAAATATGGTCCAGAATTTCACAGGATGAAAAAGCATATAACTTGCATCATTCATTGGTGCATACTCAGATTATGAGTAAGATAATAAACTCTTTGGAGTTTGTTTTTTAAATGATTATAAAGTTTTATTAAAAAAACATTTTTAACCAATTTAACCAAAAGTAGTTAGAGAAAAATACTTTACAACATAAATGTCTACTGTACATAAAGTCGATTTTCATTTTTTTTTTTTCATTAGGTGCAAGAGGTGAAGCAGATGCCCAGAACATTACAGTCCTGGCCATGTGGATGATAGAACATCCTGGTAATGAGGATGATGAGGAACCTCAGTCAGGCAGCGCTTCTGATTCATGTCATGGAGGAACAGTTTCAAGCAGCAGCTGTGGGAAATCTAACGATCCTTGTTATTTGCAATCACCTGGGGACATACCATCAGCTGATGGTACTGAAATGGAGGATGCATTTAATGAAAGGTGAAATGCCGATTTTAGTTTTTCAATTCTGTATTATACAGTAGTGGTACATAATTATTAGAGAAAGATGTTAACTGACAAGTAGAATCAGAAGACTTCATGAAGGAGGAGGGTGTGCCTTTGAGTTGGGCTTCAAGGATGATGGTAGTCCACACATGAGGAGGGAAGAATTTCTAGGCATAAGAACATGAGAGGCAGAACTGTTTTGACATATCAAATGTAAGATGTTAATACAGTTTGAAGTATAGCAGGTATGAAACATAAAGATAGGATGGTGCCAGATTATGAGGAGCCTTGAGTAAAAGACTAAGGAATTAAACTTTGTTAAATGAAATTTTTAAACAAAGGAGTGACACAGCTAGATGTGTGTAGTAATGGTGTGTTTTTTTCTGTAGTACAAAGGATAGATTAGAGGAAGAGAGTGTAAATCAGGAATGGCTGTTAGCCTACTGTAGGAAGAAAATTGGGAAGCAATAAGGACTTATATAAAGCCAATAGTGGTGTAAACATAGTGAAGAGGAAGACTGTATGATATATATCATGGGAGCAGAACTGATAAGAATTAGATTGAATATGAAAGATTGAGAGAGAAGGAAGATTTAAGGTATAAACCAGAGTCTTGAGTTTAGGATACTAGGTGAGTGCTGGCACTGAAAGAAATAAAGAGATAGCAAATATTTAACCAAGTTCTTTTTATAAGTAAGGTACTATACCAGGTGCTGAGAAAATAAATATATTTTTATATATAATATATGATATATATTACAATATAATAATATATACATATGAATAAAATGGTTCTTCTTTTCAAGACGTTTATATTATACTTGGTGATACAAGCTGTACAAAATCCCCCAAAAGAAGACCATAAAATCTAAAGAGTAGAAAATAATTCCAAGAGAGATAGAGCATTAACAAATAAGGCTATTTGACGAAGTCCCATGTAGGAGATGACACCAGAGCTGTATTTTTAAAGAAGAAAGGAATTCTATAAGGCAGAGGCGAGGAAGTCATTCCAGAAAAGGGGATAGGTTTTTCAAAGTGGAGATGAGAGATGATATGTATAAGAAACAGTTTGACTAGAATGGAAAATGCATAAAGGAGAATCATGAAAGAAAACTACAAAGTTGGTATAAACCAGGTTGTGAAAGCTTTAAATGCCATGATGAGGATTTTAGTATTTTATCCTAGGAGGCATTTGGGAGCCACTGAAGATTTTTGAGTAATGGTAGGAGAGGGCAACATTATCCTATCTTTGTTTTAGGAATATCAGTTTTGCAGATAAGTGGAAGGTGAATTGAAGAAAAATGATGATGCATGCAGGGAAATCTATTAGAACACTATTAAAATTATCTAGGCAAAGGGTAATAAGGGCTTGAATTAAGGTAGAAGCTGTGTGAATAGGGAGAAGAATATAGACATGATTTTTTGTTTTGGAGATGGACAAAACCTAGACCTAGCAGCTTATTGGATATAGGAATTGAAGGAGAAGGAACAGTCTGGTGTGGCTTCAAGTTTGTGAACTCAAGTGACTGGGAGAGTTGTGGTTTCATCAACAGAGAGAGTTAAACAATTTGAATGATGTAGGTTTTGTACGTGTTAAGTTTGAGATGCCTGCCAGTGGAAATATCCATTTAGCTGTATTATAGGACTGGAGCTTAGGAGAGAGATCTGGACTATATAAATAGATTTATCAGTAATTTACATAGATGGACCAGTTCCATGGAAGCTAGAAGAGAAGAGGCAGTATGGAGAGTGGATAGGACAGTGGATTTGGAAAGAGGATGGCCAAGTTTCAGATTTTGCCTCTGACACTTATACCTTGGGCACATTTACTTAATCCCTCATTTTTCTTCTCAGTAAAATAGAGGAGTTAGAATGAAGTTGGTATGCTTAAGTAGAAGAACTGAAATGGTGGGAGATTTGTGGGGTCAAATTTTGCCTAGAATTCAAAATAAGAACATGCATATATCTCTATAAGCTGCATTAATATATTTAAACCATGTTACCAATACATGGGCTCCCTAGACAAGAAGATATGATGAAATAAATTTCTTTGAATTAGTCCTTTGAAGTAGTTTTTCCAAACATGAAAATTTTTCAGGCATTGGCAGTCACATTTGATTTTGATTACATTAAACATTTTAGTTGCTCTTACTACTTAATCTTACATTCTAAGAAATCATGTGAGTTAAAAGTTAAAATGATGGGGGCAAGTGGGTAGCTCAGTGGATTGAGAGTCAGGCCTAGAGACAGGAGGTCCTAGGTTCAAACCCGGCCTCAGACACTTCCCAGCTGTGTGACCCTGGGCAAGTCACTTGACCCCCATTGCCTACCCTTACCACTCTTCCGCCTATAAGTCAATACACAGAAGTTAAGGGTTTAAAAAAAAAAAAAGTTAAAATGATTTCTCTACCTGCATCCATTTCCATAATTATATTTTGAGCAAGGAGCAGAATCAGAATATTGCTCTTTTTATGAGTTGGGGCACATGCAAGAAAAGAGGTTTATTTCAGAGCTTATCTATTGATTAGATTGACAAATCACTTATTATCCTGGAACTGGACCTCAGAAGCCAATTCAGTTCAATCCCAGAATTTATAGTTGAGGAAATAGAGGCTCAGAGTTCAAATGACTTTTCCAGAGTTACATAAATAGTAAGGGCCTAATGTAGGATTTGAATACAGGTCTCTTTTTCCAGCGCCAGTGCCCAGTCCCTTGTAACACACTATCATTCTTTTTGCTTTACAATAGGTACCCTGCTAAATTTTTTTTTTAATTGTACCTTCATTTATATTTTAAATAAGGGGAGAAAAACCATTACCCAGTTATGTCATAACTCAGAATGTTTGTTAGGTTATTCTTTCTATTTTTCAGTTTCTGTTCTTGTTTTGAAATTCTTTTGCAGCTCTGATAATTTGGATCATTCGGAAAATACAGCTTCTGGAAGTGTACCTCCTTCAAGGAGTCGATCAGCAGTAACAAGAAGACACAAATTTGATTTAGCTGCTCGGACATTGCTGGCAAGAGCAGGTAATTCTATATTTCATACTATTCTGTTTTCATACAATCATATACTTAGAACTGGAATGGATGTTAGAAATTAGAAATTGTTTAGTCCAGGTCTTCATTTTACTTATGAGACTGAAGCCCTGAACAATTCAATAACTTGCTTATCATACAGATAGTAAGGAGCAGTTAGTAGATTCAGACCTAGTTCCTTTGACTCTGGTCCAGTGCTCTTTCTTTTTTTTTAAACCCCCTTACCTTCCATCTTAGAATCAACACTATGTATTGTATAAGGGCAATAGGGGTTAAGTGACTTGCCCAGGGTCACACAACTAGGAAGATAAGGCCAGATTTGAACCTAGGACCTCCTATCTCTAGGCCTGGCTCTCAATCCACTGAGCTACCCAGCTGCCTTACCAGTGCTCTTTTTACTCCAGTTTGCTGTCTCTTTGTCCAGGTATCATTTAGGTACAAAGCATTTTGCCAGGATTAGAACCTTGGAATTAAGAGGGATCTTAAAGATAATTGAGTTCAATGCACTCTTTTTATAGATGATGAAACCAAAACCCGAGAACTTAAATGATTTGATCAAGGTACTATTCTGGTAGATTTGAATAATTACAACAGCCTGTCCCTCTGTCTCCTAAAGGTACTTATAGCTTACGTAGGAGATGATACACACATTTAAATAAGACATTATAAGTGTGGGCTTAATACCAACAGTTAGAAAGAACAAGTGAACTGATAAGTATTCAGAGGACCAATGTTGGCATTAGGCAATTCTTCTTAGTTATTTTCTTAGAAAATACAAGGTTTTGTATAGAACACAGAATAATATATATCAGTGATTCCCAAAGTGGGCACCACCGCCCCCTGGTGGGTGCTGCAGCAATCTAGGAGGGGCAGTGATGACCACAGGTGCATTTATCTTTCCTATTAATTGCTATTAAAATTTTTTAAAAAATTAATTTGCAGGGGGCTAAGTAATATTTTTTCTGGAAAGGGGGCAGTAGGCCAAAAAAGTTTAGGAACCACTGATATATATGTTCAATATTGCTTGGACGTGCGAATATAACTTTTTGGGTTTACATTCTTGCCTTCGTGGTCATCAGTCTCAATATTAGCTAAGTTCCCTTCTCACACTATATTAACAATTAACATTGTATTTTTTGTATGCAAGTAAAATGTTTTTCTTTTTTTGTTCTGAGCGGGGTTATACCGTTCTGTACAGGCCCATAGGAATCAAAGTCGAAGAGAGGGAATTTCTTTACAGCAAGACCCTGGGGCATTATATGACTTTAACTTGGATGAAGAATTGGAAATTGATCTAGATGATGAAGCAATGGAGGCAATGTTTGGACAAGACCTGACCAGTGATAATGATATTCTGGGAATGTGGATCCCAGAGGTATTGGATTGGCCTACCTGGGTGTGTGTGACTGCAGCTTGGGCTGCTTTGACTTATTTTTGTTGTGTTTACTATCAACAGCTTATTGTCTAATATCTGAAGATAGGAAATAGCTATCTTTTTGATAGCTATCTTAAAATTTTTTTTAAATTATTGCTTAGTTATTTTCATGACTGCAAACAAATGAGAAAAACCTAAACAAAATATCTTCTCTTTATGTATATTATTAGTTTGTAACCTCTTAATGAAGCAGTGCTATTTGATTTATTCCATTGTTGGAGACAAATTATAATACAGGAATCATCTTAGCAAGGTTAGATGTTCAGTATAAGAGTTTTTGTTTTAATATGGCTATTGGAATTCAAATAATCTTATTTAGTCAATGTAATCTTTCGTCCATTCTAAGAAATAATATGTACTTAGAACTTGCTAATAAATTCTTTCCATGACAGGATATGTAGATGGGTCTAGATGAGAACAGAACATTATATTTTTCAGTAGGATGAAGAATTCACAGATTTCTGCTTGGAAGCCTTTACTCTTTAAATCCTACAGAGAAGAGAAACCATATTAAATAAACTAAATAAATAGGATAAAATTTAGTAATTTTGCCAAGAGCCTGTGAGAAATCCAAATAGAAAATATGAGGCATTTTAAATTGAAAATGCATTCCTTTTAATATTAAGCCAGCATTTGTAATGTCTCCTTGAATTTTTGAGGTAGAGGCAGTTTTTCATTTTTATTCTTAAGTGTTTCTTAGAAGGCTTATTGTTTTACTAGTTAATTCTGTAGTCCAAAGGAGGGTCAGGAACATTGGTATGCTTTAAGAGACAAATTAATTAGAAGAAATTCTTAATAGAGCACAGTTAAATTTAAAGCAAAGTTTTCATGCCACATACAGAATACCTCAGTTATCTAAATGGATCTATCATATCCTCATTATGAATACTTCCTTCCACTAGTAGAAGTTTTAACCCTCCCATACTTTGCCATCATTTGAAGTTCTGTTTGTGGCTTCCCATAATTTGCTGTAAAGGAGCTACCCTAATGCACTGAAAGTCATCCTTAAGACTTTTAATATTTCTTAGACAATAGTTTAACTCTTAGATTGCCCATCCCATCCTTTGCTTTCACTTTGCAAGCAACTCAGTTTCAAAGAGCTTAATTTTTGTCATTTGTCATTTCTGTAATTTCTTGCATTGTTAATTAACATGCTACTGGCTACTTCTCTCTTCCATGTCTTTCCATTGCAGTTTTTGCTTTGAAGTTGTGCTGTTCTGTGATTCACAACTATATTAGCATCACTCAGAAAAAAGGAATAGCAACTGGACCTCTATTTTTATTGGTATAGAAAACTCCCTTTATCATATCATATCATATCATATCAGTAACTTCTCTGCCATTTTTAGCGAAAAGAGAATACTGATATTAAAAAGATGAGGTTTTTTTTGTCAAGAAACCTCTTTGGATTAATGAAAACATTGTGTAGTTTCCCAGATGTTATCTAGCATATTATCCTCCTATTCAAGTCCAGGCCCAGTTTGTTGTTTACTCTGTTTATTCAGAATAGAGGTATTGGTGGACTAACTCAGAATCATAGAACCCAAGTTGGACAGTAGCCCAAGGCTACCTCTCCAGTTCAAACTGTACCTGAATAAGAATTACTTCTAAAATATATTGTAGCAAGTAGTTATCCAGCCTTTGCCTAACGATGTCTAGTAATAGGAAATGCACTATTCCCTGAAGTATCTTATCCCACTTTCAGAATATTCTAATTATTAGGAGATTTTCCCTTATAGTAGTGTAAACATAGCTTGCAATTTTTGCTTTTAATGCTTGGTTCTGGCCTCTGGAGACAAACAATTTTGACTGTTCCCATTTGACAGCTTTTCAAATTCTATAAGACAGCTTTTGTGTCTCTGCTAAATCTATTCTTCTCCAGGATAAATATCTCCAGTACTTTCAGAAGTTTTTCATACAGCAGTGAATACAACTGATCAGGGCATCATAGATTTTAGGCCGAAGGGACCTTAGTTTAGTATGACCCCAGAATTTTACCGGTGAGGAAACTAAGGCCCCACAGAAGTGAAATAAGTTGTCCAAGGTTGCATAAAGAGGATAGAACAAAGCCAGGCTCTAGCTTGGGTTCTCCAACCTAGGATCCAGTGCCTTTCCTGCTCACTATGCTTATCTCAGGGTGTCTTCTGACTAGGGAAAAAATATAGTAGGACTGTTAACCTCTCTAATCCTGGACATAGCTTTCCTTAATGCAGCTTTGCATTATTTCTTTGGCAGATTGATATATCATATTGCTGACTTATTCAAGTTGTGGTCCATTAAAATCCCAGATTTTTTTTTTAGACTAGTTTCTGTCTATCTATGTTGTATTCCTATCTTCTACTTTTGAAGTTAATTTTTTTGAACCTCAATGTACTGATTTGTTCCCTGTTGAATTTCATCTTACTAGATTCAGTTTAAGTGTTCCAGTCTGTTAGGATCTTTTCAGTGCCTAAATTTATTGTTTATTTTGTTAGATATCCTTAGCTTCGTGGCATCCATTTTTGCATTTCCAAATAGATATCAGAAGCCTAGACTAAGAGCAGTAAAGCACTTCAGAAATGATTTTGTTCAACCTAATCATTTAAGAACTTTGTAAACAAAACCAGAGAAGCTGACATATCTTGTCCAAGGCCACATAGTTCCTAGAGCCAGAATTTGAACCTACATCCTTTATGTTATCTTTATATTATTATTATTATTATTATCCTATATATTATCTGTTTCCCCTTCCTGCTGTATTATATAGTGTGGGCAATATGCATTTTCTTTCACTTGCTGTGTCAATTACCAGGCCAGTCTCTCTTGAGTTGTTGTGAATTTGCAGGTCCCGCTTACTGAGTAGTTTATGTTAAAATTATGTACCTTTAATGCTATATTTCTGTTATAATCATAGCAATAGTATTACAGCACAAAATAGAAATAATTTAATATGAAAATAATTTTATACAGCATGTTTGCGAATCAGAAGACAGAGAAGAAGTGGTGGTGTGTGAGTTGTGTGAATCCAGTGTTGTCAGCTTCAACCAACACATGAAAAGAAACCATCCTGGCTGTGGTAGGAGTGCTAATCGGCAGGGCTATCGGAGCAATGGTTCTTATGTAGATGGATGGTTTGGTGGTGAATGTGGAAGTGGAAATCCATATTACCTCTTGTGTGGCAGCTGCAGAGAGAAATATTTGACTCTGAAGACTAAATCCAAGACATCAATTTCTGAAAGGTATGAACTTTTTTTCAAATTTATTTGCGGGGAAATTGGCAATGATATTCTTTGTATACTTCTTTTAGGTCTTTAAAGAGGAGAGCATTTTTTTCTCATTCTTTCAGTTTATAGCACAATGTTGCACTTAATAGGCAGTTTTTATAAATGATATTTGAATAAATTGAATGATCTATTACTGAGGTTTGGTATGGGAACAAGGGAAAGTTTATCTGGTCATAGATGAATATGAAAGTGGAGATCCCAAAGTACTAACTGATGGGAATATATTTCTCATTTCACTTCTGTGTTGGGAATTTCTGAGAGGTGCCAAAAAAAAAAAAAAAAAGGAACAGGGGGATGAGAGGGATTCATGACTGTGAATTCTATATGAGGTCAAACTTTAAGATGTATCTGTCATTCAGTTTGATGTTATAGGCCAGCTGGAAAGCCCTGACTTGGGAAGTACTTAGATCACTTGCTGACTTCAGTAATATGTACTTGGTGCCAGTTTTTTAACCAACCACTTAAGATGTTTTTAAGATCACATGTTTGATGAAAAGAGAATTTAGCATTACAGCTTTTATTTAATTGAACTTATTTAAACAAAACTCCTGCTTTTGATGGACTAGGTTGTCAGCAGTATTTTAATTCAGTCAAGACAGTTCCATGGGAAATTTTGAGGAATTGTCACTTCTTGCCTTTTTTTAAACATTTTATTTTCATTGATACTTTTTTGTTTCTATATTACATTTATTTCCAAGTATATCCCTTCCTCTTCCTCTACCCCATGATTCATCTATTTTATTATGGCTTTTATACAGGGAATGAAACATGAACTTTATTGTTTGATTTTGCATGGTTTTACTAATTTAACTTACATTTCTAATTATTAGATATGCTTTACATATAAAAATAAGATTTTTTTTATTTTTGGTGCAGGTACAAGGGACAGGCTCCAGATCTAATTGGCAAGCAAGACAGTGTGTATGAAGGTAGTTGTTTTGAGAGTTTCTCTGTTTTATTACTAGTCCATAGTTTATAGTATAATCACTAAATATGTTTTCCTTAGCTTTTAAGCTTTCAATATTTTAATATTTTGCATATCTTTAACACTTTAATTTACCTGACAAATAAGAGTGTAGTATTTTGGGGAAAAAAAAAACATTTAAATGAAAGATAAAGAATCTCAGTTCTGGCATTGCTATTTGAGTCCATGTGAAAAGTACTTCTATCAGGTATTTGGAATATGTTATTCCTTTGCAAATCATATATTATATTAAAAGTGTTTTAAATATGTGTGAATGTGTGTATTCAGCGTATATATTACAGCTGTTTTCAATGTGAAACATGGAGCTCTTCGGTGGTATTCAGTACAGAGGTAAAAGAAAATAGACTTAATAATTTTGGGGAGCTAGATGCATGGTGGATAGAATGTTGGGCCTGGAGTCAGGAAGACTTACCTTCCTAAGTTCAAATCTGGCTTCATTTAGCTGTATGACCCTGTTGGCCTGTTTCCATATCTGCAAAATGACCTGGAGGAGGTAATGGCAAGCCATTCTAGTATCTTTGCCAAGAAAACCTTGTATAGGGTCACGAAGGGTCAGACAATACTACTGAAACAACTGAACAACAACAGCAGCAGCAGCAGCAAAAATTTTTGGAAATATAATCACTGCTTCTGCAAATTCCATATAAAAGGGAATTTTTTAGTTTCTCAATAGAATAAATATCACAAATTTATGTATTAAATCATATACATTTTACTTGTAAGAGACCTCCAAATCTTCACTCAGAGCTTAATTTAATTTACTTTAGTCTTAACTCTAATTATGCATGAGAGGTCTCTGGTTTCATAACCCATACCAGATTACAAGGCATGAATGGCTGACTTCTTTTGCAGCCTGACATCAAGGAAAGTAATGTTTTGTAGTTTAATTGGGGGGGGGGGGAATAAAAAGCAAAGACAAACTGAAACAGAAGTCTGTATATTGAACATAGGGACTCCTGACCTTAAAATTCCAATAGCACCCACTGGCATTGTAGCATAACACAATGACTTGTCTAGGATTTAGATATGGAAGGGACTTCAGAGATCATCTCTTCTGATCTCTTCCTGTTATAGAGGAGGCACTGGAAGCCCAGGAAGGAGAAATGACAGGCAGTGAACAGTGAGCAATCTCACATCTGCCCAACCAGCCTTTGTAAAGCCTGCCTGAATGTATCTAATCAGGCTCTATCCACATGTTTATTCATTATGCTGTCCTGGGGCCCTGAAGAGCAGGTGAAACCTATTTACTCTTTTTTGTTTATAAGATCAGGAAAGCATTATTTAATACATTTTAGAAAGCTTTGTGAATCATGTGTAAAGCACTTTGGATCTTGCTAAAAATTTTTAAGAATTGATTAATAAGAGAAGCATTTATTTATAAAGTTTACTTTTGTGGAACATAGTGCTAGGTACTTGTGCCCGATGCTAATGCTTCTTAGATTATTTGAAATATCAGTTCTCTACTGCCTGGTTTATTGTCATTGGTTTAATTACAGTTGTGTTCATGTAATTAATCCCATTACATTCCTCTTAGTTTCAGGACCGTATATCTAGTAGGTTTATATCACCATGAGATAGTGTTCTTATTCATTTTGCTAGCATTTCTTGTAGTGAATATAAGTTAAAGAACCCAGATATGTCAACCATCACATCAACTAACTGTGTGCCAACATTATGTTTTGTGTACATCTTCCCATCATTTATTATACACTTAAATTATAGAAGACTGGGACATGCTGGATGTTGATGAGGATGACAAACTTACTGGTGAAGAAGAATTTGAATTGCTTGCTGGACCACTAGGTTTAAATGACCGCCGTATTGTACCAGAGCCAGTTCAGTTCCCTGATAGTGATCCACTTGGCGCATCTGTGGCAATGGTTACTGCCACTAACAGTATGGAAGAAACTTTGATGCAAATAGGTAAACTTAAATATGTAGCCATGGGATACTGGTGCACTTTCTTGGACAAACAAATGATCATAGGATTACAATATAAGTAATAGTAATTTTTTGTTTGTTTCTCCTAACAAGTCAAAGGGCCCAGTACTGTCCTCCTCCAGTTAGAAGCATTTTATGGTACAAGATCTTGATTTTTTTTTCTCTGTGGTGAAGGAACGTAGAAATGAACCAATTATTATATTGTCTTTCTTCTTTTCCTTTGGATGTAGGATGTATAGGAGACATGGACAAAAGAAAGGTTAATGAAAATAGACAAAAGATGCAAAAAACTAAAGTAAATACCATTTTAAAGAAAAACTATTTACTAGAGACTACTAAGTCCTTCCAATGGCCCATTTCAAGCATTATTAGATACATCATGATTTCAAAAGTTGAATTAAAATGGCTCTTAACTTGCATTGGCCATCTTTTGTTCCTGGAATACATTTCTTCCTCACCTTTGACTTGCTTCAAGGCTCAGCTCAAATGCCAACTCTTAAAAAGACCTTTCTTGACATCCTTAATTGTTAGTTCATTCCCCAACTCAGAAATTATTTTATATTAACTTTAAAAAAAATTTTAAATTTTAAAAAAATACTATCTTTCTGTTTAGGTGTTATTTTTCTTTAATAGAATGTGAGCTTTATGAGAGTAGGGATTATTTCATTGTTGGCTGTTATCTTCTTCAGCACATAGCAAAATGTCTGGCATATAAAGTACTTAATGAAGGCTTGTGAAATGAATAAATAAGTATTGCTATTTTCCTCATATAAAAATCTGACCTGAATTGATCAAAATGGTAGTTTAATTATAGCATCTGAAGCTAATATAGCAGGGGAAAGCCAAGATATTTTTCTTCCTTGCTTGTTCAGACTTAAGCAAAATTTTGTGTTTTATAGGTTGCCATGGCTCTGTAGAAAAAAGTTCTTCAGGTAGAATCACATTAGGAGAGCAAGCTGCTGCTCTGGCAAATCCACATGATCGTGTAATGGCTTTAAGAAGAGTGACTGCAGCAGCTCAGGTTCTTCTAGCAAGAACAATGGTGATGAGAGCACTTTCCTTGCTTTCTGTCAGGTGAGTATTAGTTTCTGTATCCAGTGATACTACTTAACTTTATCTGTGAATCTTCATTGGATAGTTGGTATAGTTGGGTACCTGACTAAATTAAAAGTTTTTGAATTATGAAACATAGCCATTTTAGTAGGGGCATATACAACATTTAAATTCATAGTTTACTTATAAATTAATCTTCTACTGTTACATTCAAGGTACATAAATCCATATTATAGGCTAAACTATAATTTGTACTGTGATCAGCACATTCACAAATGCACTGTTTTTAATTTAGTTAATTCTCTTTATTGGGAATAATTGCCAAGCATGTTATTTGATTGATTAGGCCACTGTTCGGTCAAAGTAATTCAAAGATTTAAATTAACATGGTTCAAGTGGTGGCCCTGTATTGGCATATAATAACTGAAAAATTGTAGTGGGGGGGAAAGAGTCACAAATCACTAAAATACTTTTAAGGTAAGAAATATAGTAATTAAGCTAAAAATATATAGTAATTAAGCTAAAGATCAAAATAAAATAATATGATAATAATTTCATGTCTTATGCTGATGATAATATGCTAATGAAGCTTATCTTTTATTGTTACCTATAATACATATAATGTGGAATTTCATTTTTTTTATAAATCTAACTTTTTCTTTTTCCTCTAAAGTATTTTCCTTTTTTAACAGTGGTTCCAGTTGTAGTCTTGCTGCTGGCCTTGAGTCCTTGGGTTTAACAGATATCAGAACTCTGGTTCGATTAATGTGCTTGGCTGCAGCAGGGAGAGCTGGCCTCTCTACAAGTCCTTCCTCTGTGGCTTCTTCCTCAGAACGTTCTCGAGGAGTTCACAGCAAGACCAACAAACCAATATCATGTCTAGCCTATTTAAGCACAGCTGTGGGCTGTCTGGCATCTAATACTCCTAGTGCTGCAAAACTGCTGGTACAGTTGTGTACACAGGTAGATGGATTTCATGTAATCTATTTGCTTCTCTTCTCCTCCCAGACCCTTCACTCCTACTTTCTCCCTCTCTGTCCAGCATTGTTCTTGAAAATCATTGAAAAGGAAATTGTCTTTTGTCCTAATCTGTAAAAAAAATTTTTTTTGAAAAATATTGTCTTAATTGTCTCCTTAGAACTTGATTTCTGCTGCAACAGGTGTTAATTTAACTACAGTTGATGATCCAATTCAGCTCAAGTTTTTGCCCAGCTTTCTCCGAGGAATTGCAGAAGAAAACAAGCTTGTGACTTCTCCCAACTTTGTAGTAACTCAGGCCCTTGTGGCATTGTTAGCAGACAAAGGAGCTAAACTGAGACCTAACTATGATAAAGCAGAAATTGAGAAGAAAGGTACTTTATATATTGTTCAGTCATCCTAATTCATGATAAAATAAGTATTTTTGACATGTTTTTTTTAACTACATTTTAAAATCTATATTTTTTGCATAGTTTATATCAAATAACTTGGGAACATGGTAGGGGGAGATGAGTGCATAGAATAAATGCCTTGGTATATTTATGTTTATGCAAAGAAAATTAGAAGATAATGTCATGTTTTTAAATTTATTGTGGAAATTAATTTGAGAACTATGATTTTCCCCCTATATAATTATATTTAAGAAAGTAAAATATTATTCTATTAAATGTATATTCATATTTAATTAGCCTAATGTAAAACTTGGAAATACTTAAGAATTCTTTCTATCCTTTTTATCTGTAGGTATTCCTAATCCATTTTTCAAGTCTAGGTGTTAGTAATATTTTTTTGAACAAGAAAAATGGGCTTTTACAACCTGACTTCCCAGTTCTTCAATGGGTTGATGGGTTAATTTTGGAAAAGCAGAAGCTAAGCCCAACTTAATCTTTAGTAGATACTGTCACTAACCTACTGTAGGATTTTTGATTACTTCTAATTCTGATGACACAACTAAAAACTATATTTTGCTCAGGATAAAGACTTAAGTATATTTATATAAAATGTGAAAAGTTAATGTTTCCATCTTATTACATTAGCTGTGAAGTTAATATTGTACCTTTGATGCATATTTTAGTAAAATTATCTCTTGTAAGAATTTTTTTCTGGGAAGAATGTAGGTTATGCCACTTTTGCTTGTTCAGTACTACCATCTCTCATCTGGGCATCATTTCACTGTTTTGTTTGAGCAGGTTTAATTGCCCAATTGTATGCCCATCCTTCCTATGATCCTTCTGCTGTAGGCCCTCTGGAGCTGGCTAATGCATTGGCAGCTTGCTGCCTCTCTTCAAGGTTGTCCTCACAACATAGGCAGTGGGCTGCTCAACAACTTGTGCGGACACTTGCTGCACATGATCGAGACAACCAAACTAGTCCTCAGACTTTGGCTGACATTGGAGGAGATCTGAGGAAATGTTTCTTTATAAAGTTGGAAGCTCATCAAAATAGGGTATGTATTGTCATGGGTCATAAATTTGGAACCAGAAAAGACCCTGAGATATCCTCTAGTCTAACTTTGTCATTTTGCAGATGAGAAAGCTGAAGCCTAAAGAGGCTAAATGGCTTTTGTGTGGTCCCAAAACAATAAATGGGAGGTCTTCTAACTGCAGATTTAGCGTTCTATAAAGTGCTGGGTTTTGTGATTTAACAGTAATGGATTTTGATATTCAAACAGTTATACAAATGTTTGGATAATGTCAAGCTAATTCCTGACACATGAACTTAAGTGTCTAAACATTGCAATCTTTTGAATTACCTAGATTTCTTAGATAATTGCCAACTCTTGACTTTTAAATGGGTCTGTGTGTTCAATGTGATATTCAAATGTAAAAAATGAGATTTGAGTGGAAGGAGACTCCTAAGGAAAATAATTGCAAAAATAAGTAATAGCCTTACTCTTTCCCACTAACTTTTAGCCTCCTGAATAGTGGTAGACTATTATAGAAAATGGAGATTGTCCCTACCCCTTTTAAAATTAAAAACAAAAGGGATAAAAATCCTTTCTTGTTCTGTCTTCTTTTTGGAATTCTAAAATCTTTTGTTTAGTATTTTAACATATTTAGTGAAGCTTATTAATTTTCAAACCAAGCTTTATACATTCCTCACAATGATAAAATATTCAATGTTTGAAAGTTGCAGTATGTTAACTCATACTCCGGATAACCACAAACATGATTTATAGCATATTTAGGAAGGAATTAGTCTATGCAAATTGCATTGCTGAAGTGGTAAGTTTTTCTTTCCTTTTACAATGCCATGGGAGATTGTTTTTCCTTATTTAAGATAACTTTGGACTTATCTTTTTTCAACTTCTCTAGGTAATGACATGTGTTTGGTGTAATAAAAAAGGACTTCTAGCAACCAGTGGCAATGATGGCACCATAAGAGTTTGGAATGTAACCAAGAAGCAGTATTCACTACAACAAACTTGTGTATTCAACAGATTGTGAGTTTTAACATAACAATTCATCTTTAGACTACTCATGGATAAACTAAAAATCCAGTTATCCCAAATACATATTACTTTGCCCTTTTAAAAATTAAATAAAAGAGAAAACAAAATACACTAAAAATGTTGGGTTTTCATATGTATTCAGAAAAAATATGCTTAATCTTCCTCAAGTGAGAATACTAATATTTGTGAGTTCAAATCTGTCCTCAGACACTAGCTGTATGACCCTGGGCAAGTCACTTAATTTATGTTGGCCTCAGTTCCTCATCTGTAAAATGAGCTGGAGACGAAAATGGCAAACTAGTCTTGTATCTTTGCCAAGAAAACCCCAAATAAGGTCACAAAGAGTTGGACCAAACTAAAATGACTGAACAACAATCTCCAATACTATTAAAGTATTCTAGAATATATACAGTTTTTAAAAGGTTGAATTTGAATTTATTTGTGTTTAAGCTACAGCTTTTCATGCTGGCAAAATGTTTCACTATTTAATGCATTATACTTAAAGTTTATTTTTGGTTCATGGTTCTTCATAGATATAAAAATAACAGTTTTAGGGGGCAGCTCAGTGGAATGAGAGTCAGGCCTAGAGACGGGAGGTCCTAGGTTCAAATATGGCCTCAGACACTTCTCAGCTGTGTGACCTTGGGCAAGTCACTTGACCCTCATTGCCTACCCTTACCACTCTTCTGCCGTGGAGCCAATACACAGTATTGACTCCAAGACGGAAGGTAAGGGTTTTTAAAAAAAAAAATAGCAGTTTTAATTAATTCTATTTTTGCTTTAGTTTCTATATGTACATATACATATGTATACACAGTCATATATAGATTACATAATATGTATGTGTTTGTGTGTGTGTGTGTATATATATATATATGGGAGAGGAGTCCAGATTTGTGATTTTATTAGTAAAGGGAACTCTTAGTAAAGAAACTTCCTCTGTCAGTCAGATGCTGATAGCACTGGGAGTTTCAGATGAGTTTGATCCCTGTGGCCTAGGGCATGAAAAGATAAGGAATTTGTTCCAGATACTATAATCATTAAGTGTTAGAGATGGAATTTGAGCCAGTCTTTCCCACTCCAGGGATGGATCCTAATCCACTGTACTATACTTTCTCATGTATTTAGTGATTCATAAAGCAGAATGTTTTCTAACAGTAGATGCAGGTTTTGACAGTCATGGGATCCTGACTTCCCTAGAGAATTAATAAATGGGAAATTGTGAGCTCCGAATCTCATATACAAAATCTTTGAAATGATCAGTCCACCATTGGTTGGTGAATTGTTTTCTTTATAAAAATTGGATATTGAATAAGTATAGTTTAGACCTGTAATTCCATCAGTGTAAGTACCTGTATGGTAATTGCCTTCACAGATGGAGATTAGAAACTCATACTTAATTTAGCATTCAAAAGGGTTACATGTGTTTTATCCAGTCAGCCAACTAGTAATATCAGAGGCAAAACTTGAACTCTGACTCCAGCTAGAATATTATCCACTAAGTCTATTTTCTTATTTTTTTGTGTCTTCTTATACTTTGACATAAGCAAAATACTATGAAAGCCCCTTCTCAGAATGTTTTTAAATGTATAAAATAAAAAAAACATAGGATTGGATTGCTGAATGGTAATATCACTACATTTTTAGACATATATATTTCTTAAGTGTTAGACATGACAGTGTAAAAATCAGATAAAATTGCTGTACTTACAACTTATGTCCTCATGATTAAATAGATATAAACATATGAGCACATCATTTTATTTGAGAGGTTTAATATGGCTTTTCATAAGAATGGGGTTAAAGAATAGATAGCTTCATAGACTTGTACATTTTGCCTCTTGTGTTCTAGGGAATGTGAATCAGATGAAAGCCTAGGATCACCTAGCGATCCAAGTTTCTCACCAGTCTCTTGGAGTATCAGTGGCAAATATCTAGCTGGGGCTTTAGAGAAGATGGTGAATATCTGGCAAGTTAATGGTAAGATCAGTACAGAATTTTTCTTTGACACAGATGTTTTTTTCTGTACTATTATAATTCTTTACATCCTAATAGACTATGAAAGTCAATTTGTGCAGATTCTAAATTTCTCTTTATTTTGTTAATCCAAACATTGATGCTTTAAAAAACAAAAACCTTAGATCTTTTAGGTAAAAGCTGTTGAACAGCCTGGGTACATGGTACATTCAGGTCCCTAAAAAGAAAATAAACCATTTCACAGAATTGCCAGTCTAATAGTTCTCAAGCTTAGAATTCTGTTTGTTTCCAAGTTGAAATTTGGAGTTATGGAAGAATAAAGAGAATCTGTTTGCAGTTGCCACACATAATAGGCACTTAATAAGTAATTGTTAAATTGAACCTACCTCACTATACATGTGTAGATTATAAGGTCAGTTTTGCATGTTTGTGACAGGTGACCCCTTCTCTGTAAAGCCTTTCTTGATTCCTCCAAGTTAGTATGTGGTCTCCCTTCTCAAATTTCTTTACATTGTATTTATTTGTGTACCAGTTTTATCTTACCATTCCCCTCAGTAGAATATAAATCCCCTGAGGGCAAGGATTGTTTTATTTTTACTTTTGTATTGCTAGCACATAGCCCAGTGTGTCTTGGTCATATTTGGCACTTAATAAATATATATTGGTTTGCATTGAATTTTTCATTTTTAGTATAGAAAACTTGATGTTTTGTGTTATATTTATTGAATCCACCAGAGTTCTTCCTTGCTGCCTTATTGTGGCATCACAATGAACTTTAAATCCAGAAGGCTTTGCTAACAGGGAGCACATCTCTAGTGGTTTCTACCAAACTCAGAAGTCATTAAGTAGAGATTCAATAGCTGTCTCAGAATTGACCTAGCCAAATTTGCAAACATTTATTTACCATCAGAAAGATGGCCACTAGGTGATAAATTACTTCATCACAACTTATGAAATTATTTATAAGGCATAGCAAGAATTGATTAGTATTAGTGGAGGAAGTACCCATACCAGTTAAATCACAGATTTATTAAGTATTAAAGCATATTTACATGCAGATATGTATGTATTTGTATACATATTTACAGATATACTACATTTTCTCTTAACTGTTCTCTTTGATAGTATCATTTTCATCATGTTAGTATTTTGTATGGAATTTCAAAGTTAGTAGGGAACCTAGTGACAATCTAGTCCAACTCATACCTGATTAAGAATTATCTCTATAACATCTAAAGAAGTCCAGTGAACCTTGGGCACTTATCTCCATTCTTTGTTTGGATTACCACAGTCATTAGGAAAATTTCCTTTGTACTTTAAACTTAAATTGATTTCTTTGTAACTTCCAGCTTTTGCTTCCAGTTCTACTCCCTGGGATTGAAAAGAACCAAAATAATCTTTTTTTCCACCTGATAGCCTTATCTTCATGTGCAGCTTTTGGGTCCTGTCCTCCTAAAAATACTCTCTTCAAGTTGAATATAGCTAGTTCCTTCAAGCAGATTTCATATGACTTGAATTTAAGGTCTTTTCGCTTCTTGGTTTTTGACTTCTGGATGCTCTTCATCTTATTTATATGCTTCCCACAATATGACACTCAGACCTGAGCTCTTATGTGGTCTGATGTAAGGCAAAGTAGAAGACTGTCACCTTGCTGGATGGACTATCTCATTCGTGCAGCTTAAGATTACATTAGTTTTCTTTGGGTGCCTTATTATACCATTGATCTATATTGAACCCGTAATTCTCTAAAATCTCAGTTCTTTTTCAAACAGATACTGCTGTCTAATTGTGTCCTTACACTCTACCATCTTGTACTTAAGATGTTTCTTTGAACTCAAAAAGTCTGCATTTATTTTACATTACAACTATAAACCCATAGTTTACATGTATTCCTACTGCAGTTTAGCTTTTAAATTTAGCCCAATAATATAATACCGTTTATTAGAAAGAATGTATTATTTTAAGATATTATATGGAACATTATTCAGCAAAATATAGTGGATATAATTTAAACTTTTCTTGAGTTATATTATGAACATCTATTGTACAGTTCTGTAATATAGTAATAATGCTTAAGTAAGAGAGGAAGATTTGTCACTCCATTAAAACTCCCAAACTGTATAGTTTTTGTCTTCCTTTACTCTCTGCTTATCAGTTCCCACTGATGATCTCCAGGATGCCTGACTCTAAAACAGTTCCCTCTGGTTCAGCTTTTCCTACCTACTTTCCTACTTGATGCTTTCACTTGGTTCCACTGGGGCTCAGATCCAGGACCTTCTTTGTGTACTGCACTTAGAACTTGGTCAGACATGGAAGATACCAGGATCATCCACTACACCCTGGGCCATCAACCAGTCATCCTGACTTTTGTCTTGCCACTGGACTTTGGTGACTGGTAGAAAGAGTGAGGCTGATGATTTTGTGCAACTCTACTTCATCTAAATTTAATTCATGCACAAGTCCAGACATGACCCTATGACATGGTTCTTCAAAGAAAAGGAAATGAAAGGATAAACAGCAACTTGGTACTTTGAATCTGCTGTGCTCTGGAAAGCCCTCATAGTTAATGTAGTAATATAGTAATATTACAACTTCTTTAGCTGCTTTCTCCATTATTAAACTTGATTCTCCTAGCATTTCCAGTCAGCAAAATAATTCCCAGTTTTAATGAAGATGAACTATTCATATAATAAGAATAAGAATAACAACTAGCATTTATGTGGTAATTTAAGGTTTACAGAGCATTCTAAATATATGATCTCCTTTGGTCCTCACATTAACACCATGATGTAGGTAAGTCCAGAATTCTATTCACTACACCATCTAGTTACCTGTAAAAAATGTTATGTAATATAAAAAGCATCATGATAAAATTCTATAAACTCTTAAGTACTTTCAGACTTCAGTGGATTATGAAATGGACAGCTTAACATTTAAAAACTATACAAGAACTAAGCAGGTAGTACTAGTTAATATTTCTGTCTCTTAGGAGGAAAAGCATTAGTTGATACTCAGCCACATTGGGTATCTGCTTTGGCTTGGCCAGAAGAAGGTCCAGCTACAACTTGGTCATCAGATTCTCCAGAGTCATTGTTAGTGGGACGGATGGATGGATCTCTTGGGCTAATTGAAGTTGTAGATGTGTCAACTATGCATCGCAAAGAGTTGGAGCATTGTTATCGAAAGGATGGTAAGAGATTACTTCTGTCTAACTATGGGAATTGAGGTAGTAGTTTAAACGTAAATATGAATAGTGTTATAATCTACCTTTACCTTTAAAACAACTTTTTCCTCTACTCGTGTCAGTGCTTCATTTGAATTGGTTACTACTTGAAAAGTTAATTTTACCCCTAGAAGGAGCAAGAGTAGTAATGTAACATAAATGTTACTGATATTTTGTCTGAATGATCTAGGAGTTGAAACAGGCTCCGAGACTCGCCTATCAGAAGGTTGAGCATAATCTAGAAAAGTAGTCAGAGATACAGTCATGGTTATTGGCTGCTTTGCCTTTAGAATTCAGTATTTAAAAACAAATAGGAATAATGGATTATATTTGTTTCATGCTTAATGCTTTACTAAGTACTTTTCTTCCCCCCCCAACAGCCTTTTGAGGTAGATTGTACAAGTATTTTTTTTTTAAGTTTTTTTTTTAACATACTAAGAAGCTAAAATTCAACTGGACTATGAATTGTTCATAGTCACACAGTATATAGTTGGTGCCTTAGATCCAAGTATCCCGACTCCTACTCCAAAGCTTTCAGATAATACTGACTCTTAAAGAGTACAGCTAATCATTCTCAGTACTTTATTTATAGAACTCCTTTTACCATCGGTTGGACACTGAGAAAAAGGGGTATTACAGGTTTATTTAAAGCTATCTGTTCTGAAATAGCTTTTATTCTATGATCAACTAATAGACATTCAATAACCAAACACATCAAGTAGAGCATTTTGGACAAATAGAAAACAGATAACATGTAATGGCATCTAAATATATCTGCATGTTTTGTTTTAAAAGATTTAGGTCAATTGTTGCCATCCTTTTCAAATAGGAAAACCTCTTTTTAATATAAGAAATATTTAGCTCTCCTACATGATAGTAATTACATTGAATGAGAAAATATGTAATGAATCAAAGCTACTACCTTATTCAATAGTACTTTTGAAATGTTAGTATTTAATCAGTAATGGCTACAGCTTCACCATTTAAAAATAGTAATACATATATATTTGTGATATTTAGTTTATAGAGGTTGTTTACTTATTGAATAAAACTGAATATTTCCTTGAAAGTTAAATAAAAATTAGAATGACAATGTTTGAGGCATATCATATGTGGATTTGTGGACGCTTTGGCACTAACTTCTGCATGGCCATTCTAGAAATTTAGTATATCTTGGTTCTCCCCTTTGGGATATAACAGGGATGAAAGAGCAGCATAAATTGAGGAGGAAAGCAGGGAAGGTACTAATGAATTCTCATTCAGTTTAATTACTAGTTCTAGCAAACATCCAAAATAGAATGAAAGTTCCAAATGAAGTTATTCTTATCATTCACAAATATTACTTAAAAGATACCAGGAATGGATATTAGGGTAGTTTAATTCTTATCTTTGATCTATATTTAGTCTAAATGCATTCAAGAAAATTTGGAGAAATTACTTATGTTATTCACTTCACTTAAAACATCACTTTCTATTAAATTGTGACTAACTAATCTAGTTTATTTGTTATATTCTTTAGTTTCTGTTACCTGCCTTGCCTGGTTCAGTGAAGATAGACCTTTTGCAGTGGGATATTTTGATGGCAAATTGTTGTTAGGAATGAAGGAACCACTTGAAAAAGGAGGAATTATTCTGGTCGATGCACATAAGGTACAGCTATTTTCTTCAGATCATCAGCTCTTTTTATTTTCACTGACCAAAATGATGATATCTTAAAACTTTGATGTGTGCATTTTTGCTTGGATAGACATTTTTAAACAGTATATATAGCTCTTCAAGGTCTTTAGCACTTAATTAAAATTTAATGATTTGGTAGAATCCATGCACACAGTTGACAATGCTTTTTGCAAGGTATTGATTTCACAGAATTAAGCAGAAAAAATATGTTATCTTCATTTATTTTTGTAAAGATTTTATTTTTACCTATTACATGTAATAACAAATTTCTACATAAGTTTTCCATAGTTATATGATCCAAATTATCTTCCTCTCTCTCTTCCCTCCCTACTCCTGGAGCTGGGAAGCAATTCAATCTGGATTGTACGTGTATTATCATGCAAAATATATTTCCATATTGTTCATTTTTGTAAGAGAATAATCACATGAAACCAAAACCCCAAATAAATGAAAAATCTCATGCTTTGAGATCTACATTCTGATTCTTAACAGTTCTTTCTCTGAAAGTAGACAGCATTCTTTATCATAAGCTCCTCAGAAGTGTCATGGATCATTGTATGGATGAGAGTCTGTCATGGTTGATCATTCTATAATATTGTTGTTACTGTGTACAATGTTCTGGTTCTGCTTATTTCATTCTGCATCCAATTCCTGTGGGTTGTTTGTCTTCATTTAATGACGAGATCTAATGATTGTGTGCTCTTTCTATATTGAATGCAGAAACTTGAGAAATATAAATCAGGATTCTTACATGCTTCCTTATAAAAGGCCCTGTGAAAAAAGAGATACCTTCTTAAATTTCATTTTTTGCTCTTTTCATTTTTAAGGACACTCTTGTTGGTATAAAATGGGATCCAACTGGCCATATTCTTATGACATGTGCCAAAGAAGAAAATGTGAAGCTCTGGGGGCCTATGGCAGGTTGCTGGAGATGTTTATACTCACTTTCACATTCATCTATCGTGAATGGCATTGCCTGGTGTAACCTACCAGGAAAAGGACCCAAGTTGCAATTATTGATCGCTACGTATGTTACCATTCTCTCACCTTTAACCTATATTCAATTAAACAATTTTTTCAATATCTAAGTGTAGTTGGAAAGGTAAATAGTAAGGTGCATAGTCCTTTGTAGAAAAGTAAAAAAGTACTGACTGAAATTATGGGACACATAATTACATACTTAGCATGAGATAATAGTGGAGATAGAGCCATCCTTGGAATTAGATTTGGATTCAAGTAATATCTCTAATGCATTTGACTGGGTAACCTTTAATGAGTCTCTTCACTTCTCAGTACTCCAGGCATCCCTTCAATATAATCTGTAGAATAGCTACTATTCTGCATTGATAGAAGTTCCCTTATGCCAATGAAATCACTGGACCAGACTCTCCTAATACTTCACCCCAAAAAACACACAGTAGTGTACACACACACTCACAAGTGTTGTATATATGTAGGAATAATATATTACTTATACCCTGTGAAAAACTTGAATAAAGTTTTTGTTGGTGTTACCTCATAAATATTGTGCTTGTTGAATATACACTTGTACATTGATATATATTCTGCTTTTGGGTGATCTATCTTTTCTTTTAGTGGTTGTCAGAATGGTTTAGTGTGTGTGTGGCGTGTTTCCCAAGATGCATTGAATATATTACAGTCTAGTGTAACTAGTTCTGAAGAATGGTGGGAACAAGAATCAAATGACAAGGTAAATATTCAGTGTGTATTAGGATTTATTGTAAAGGTTTTAAGATATTTGAACCTTATTAGATATATGCCAAAAATCAAAGATAATTTAAGGGATTTTAAATGTTTATTAGAACTTTTGCCCTTAGAACTATATTTATTTGCTTTAAAGTTGATTTATTTCATTTAAAAGTCATTCTAATTATATGTTTGTTTGTTTGTTTGTTTGTTTGTTTGTTTGTTTTTAAACCCTTACCTTCCGTCTTGGAGTCAATACTGTGTATTGACTCCAAGGCAGAAGAATGGTAAGGGTAGGCAATGGGGGTCAAGTGACTTGCCCAGGGTCACACAGCTAGGAAGTGTCTGAGGCCAGATTTGAACCTAGGACCTCCCATCTCTAGGCCTGGTTCTCAATCCACTGAGCTACCAGCTGCCCCCTGTTTTTTTTATTTTTAATGGAGTTATATACTATACTGTACCCTGTGATTTTTCAGTAAATATTTGTTGGTGATGATTGCTTCTGCCTGTACTGACAAAGTTGGCTTTTTATTGGATTGTATTACAGAATTTTATGGTATTATTTGAAGGATGCCAACAAAGCATCCACACACACATACCTGATGTCTGAAATTCTACTGTTAAAGATATAGTTCTTTAAATTGACCTCATCCTTTGATATAAGATATGTATTCTTCTAGAATGCATAACAAATTGATTCTCTAATATTTCTGTGTAAATTAATTCAAAACACTTTCCTCCCTGAACTCAGACAAGGAACAGTCTGATAGGGAAGGTCAACCACTCATAAAGAGAAAAAGATACACAAAAAAAGTGAAAAACAATTAAAGACAAATCTGACCTTCTTTACAGTTTTACTAATATCTAGTAATTTTAACATTAAGTTGAGTTGAAAATGAATAATAAGATCATAAAATATTGGCACTGAAAAAACCCTGAGTATTTATTTAATCCAATAATTTCATTTTTGCAAAAAAGTCAAAGCCAAAAAGTTATACGACCCAGTGCCAACTAGTGGCAGAGCCAGGGCCACTACTTACATATCCTGACTCTGAATGTAAGCCTTTATTTTAATAGTCTAAAGAACACTTATGACAACTTTCTTTAACCCGAATTTGTTTCATTTTTGTGCGCCTGTTGTCACACAGAAAAATGTAACAATATTTGAATATGGTAGAATATTGTATTAATTACTGGCAGTTCAAAGAAAATAAAACTGGATAAGCAATTTGTATTTTAAAAGACCTAAGTCTAATTTCAGTTACGAGAATGTTATACTTTAATGGTTACCCAATTTTATTAAAAAAAGAAAGTTTTGTTCATCTTTTTGTTTTCAATTCATTATTAATATACAAAACAGAAAATAATTATAATCATGAGCTTAGGACTTGTGAATGCTGTTTTTATTTCAAGATCTCTAACTGTGAAAATGAATTACAGGATAACTACAGAAAATCTACAGGTGCTACATGTGTTTATCAATTAAAAGGGCACATCACTCCTGTTCGGACAGTTGCCTTCAGTTCTGATGGTTTAGCATTAGTATCTGGTGGACTTGGTGGACTTATGAACATTTGGTCTTTAAGGGTAAGGATATAAACTTTACTAAAAAGTTTAATTTTTCATTTTTGTTTAAGTACCTATATTTAGATGAACCCAGGCTATCCCAAAATATCTTACTTGGTAATATGCTTTAATTTTGAAGATATAGGTTCTTTTCAGAATCTTCTGTCATTGATTATTACAGTAGGTCAGAAAGAGTTTGAAAACTAATTTGGGTGATATGTGTAAGTGAAAGGTACACAGTGGACAAAGATGCATATGTTTGAAGGATTAGTTGTTTAGAATGTAGTTTTAGAAATAAAAATAAGAATTCTAATTATCATTAAGAATTAAAATATAAATTTACTTCATTTTAGGATGGCTCAATATTGCAGACTGTTGTGATAGGATCTGGAGCTATTCAGACCACGGTGTGGATTCCTGATGTTGGAGTAGCTGCTTGCTCAAACAGATCAAAGGTAACTTTAGAGTTCTATAGAATCAAAGTCTATAGAAATGAAGGGACTCTCCTAGGTCATCAAAGGCCCCTTCAGTTTACATTTGAAGAAAACCTAAAAGAGGTTAAATTATTTGTTTAAAGTCACACAGCTAGCTAGCAATAGAGTCATAACTAGAAATGGAGTCTTTTTAACTCTCACTTCTTCATACTGCATACTACTACTATAATTGTTTTGAAGCTGCTTAAATTTTTATTGAGAAAATATTACACACAGAATTAACACACAGTACAGCCACTCCATGATATGTAACAAGTTATCAGAGAAAAATGGACAGCAGAAGTTAAAGCGGTATTTATATTTTTTTAAACTCTTACTTTCCATCTTAGAATCAATGCTGTGTATTGGTTCCAAACAGAAGAGCAGTAAAGGCTAGGCAGTGGGGTTAAGTGACTTACCTAGGGTCACACATATAAGAAGTGTCTGAAGTTAGATTTGAACCTAGGACTTCTCATCTCTAGCTTTGTCTCTCTATCCAGTAAGCCACCTAGCTGCTCCCATATGTACTTTTAGTTCTGATTGCTTCAAGAAGTAGGAAGAAATATAGCTTCCTTCTTGGTTCTGGTTGATATTACAGAATTTTGAAAGGTTTTAGATACTGTGTTTAGTGAACCCTAATGAATAGGCAAGTAGCTATTTTTAAAAGATTGAATTCATTGTAAATTCATTCTAAAATCCCGCTCCTTGGAAGGGAAACTATCACAAATCTGGACAGCACACTAAAAAGTAGATACATTACCTTGCTGACAAAGGTCCATATGGTCAAAGCTATAGTTTTTTAAGTAGCAGTGTATGGCTGTAAGAGTAGGACTGTAAGGATAGCTGAATACCACAGAATTGATTCTTTGGGATTGTGGTGCTGGAGAAGACTTGAGAATTCCTTGGACAACAAGGAGATCAATTCAGTTAATACTTAAGTTAATTCAAACTCCTTATTGGAAAGGCAAACACTGAAGCTAAAGCTTTAAATACTTTGGTCCACATAATGAGATGGCAGGACTTTTTGGAAAAGTTCCCAGTGTCAGGAATGGTTGATGGCAAAAGAAGGGTATGGGCAGAGGATAAGATGGATCAGTAATGTCTTGGAAGCAATGAACATGAGCTTGGACAGACTTCAGGAGTTAGTTGGGTCTGGTCTTCTGTGGTCCATGGGGTCATGAAGAATTGGACATGACTGAATGAACAATAGCAAAAAGAAGAAATACTTAGTTAATATGGCCTTATGCTTATCATTTCTTTGGTTAATTCTTTCCCTAAATATTTAACATAAGATTTTATAGCAGGTAAAAATGGAACAGAATGGACAATAAATATATGTATTTGTAAAGACTATATTTTACAGTTATTGAAAGTTTCTGAAATTATAGTAGTGAAGTAAACATTATTTTTCTCTTCTACATATTGTCTATATTGTGCTTTAACCAGGATGTTTTGGTTGTAAGTTGCACATCAGAATGGGTAGCTGCCAATCATGTTCTAGCAACATGTAGGACTGCATTGAAGCAACAGGGTGTTTTGGGATTAAACATGGCCCCCTGCATGAGAGCCTTCTTGGAACGGCTACCCATTATGCTTCAGGAACAGTATGCATATGAAAAGGTAAGAAACATCAGCTCAAATTTAAAACCCCAGAAGTACATCTAACATTTTTTGTATACATTTTTCCCCTCTCTCCATTCTCATAGCAACTATCCTGGTTTAAGCCTTTATTCCTTCTTCCTTTATACTATTTTAGTAGCCTCATTACACCAAGTGTTCCTGACTTTAGATGCTTCTCTCTTTAGTTCATCCTTCACATTACTTCCCTATTATAATTCTTACTAATTTACTGCTTTGATTATCTCTACTCAGAAATCTACAGAAGTTCCCCATTGCCCATCTGTCTGTCTGTCTGTATCTGTCTATACATACACATACATACATACATACATACATACATACATACATACATACATACATACATACATCTAGTTCTGGCCTTGGCATTCCTTTTACAATTTGCAAACAACTTATCTTCCCAGGTTTATCTTGCACAATTTATCTTCATATAAGTCAGCACAAGCATTTAGCCATACTGGCCTTTTGTCTGGCTTTTGGTCTTATCTATAGAGCATTCGCCATTTCCTTTGCTTATATCATTTCCAGGTCCTAGGACCATCCCAGCATCCCCACTTCTTTTATAGGCCAATTTCTATTTAAAGCCTTCCCCTATCATCTCTTTCTCCTCTTAGTCTATACTCCCTCCCCAAGCAAAGGTAAAAATACTTTTCCCCCACCTCACATGGCTCATAATTTTTTTCCTAGAGTTCTACTTTGCATTTTTCTCACACTTCCTTGTTTGTTTCAGTTATGTGTGTATATATCTTTTTCCCATTAGAAATTTTAGTGTTTGTTCATAATACCTAGCTTCTTTTTTTCACTTCTTTAGTATAAATTTCCAAGGCTTTATTTCCAACATTGGCCAAAACTGAGAACTTGCCCTTTAAAGAAAGGCAAAATATGCTGTGATTTGGTTAATGAAGTTGATATTATTTACTTCAATCAGTGTATATGCACCCTCGGGTCATTTAATTTAATTAATCATACAATTCAACAGAGAAGGAAAAATCCCCTACTCTAATAACCACAGAACACAATGTGAATCGCCCAAGTTCTCTGAAAAATATTATAAGGAATGAATCCTCAACTCAATATCCTGTCCAAATTATTAAAATAAGCTAATCATTCCTAAGATGTAGAAGTGATGATGGCGGGTCAGAGGTCCAAGAGTTAAAGACATGGGGAAATGAATTCAGGCAAATAGAACTTGCGATTGTGGTCATTGTTTTCTGAGGGCCAAGTCTCTATCTGGTCTCATCTCTGGTGACATTGCAGTCAGTCTATTCAAGTCTCTAGCAAGGTTCAGTGTAATTTCTTCTCAAATCTTAGGTCATTATCAATGTGGCCTACCTGATTTGACTTTGCTTGGTCTTAGTCTTGGTTTTCATTGTCACATTGGACAATTTTATTATGATTACAAGTAATGACCTGGCCTACTGTGCTTTTTTATAGATTTTATTTTTTCAATCAGCAAAAATCCACCTTCTCACTCTGTTTCCTCCCCCATTAAGAACAAAAGAAAAGTAAAAATTCCATTTCCCTCTTTTAAAGGGAACTCGATCCCTTGATTGGTCAATCAGCTTTTTGCTAATGTAATCAGTGGCTAAAATTATGACAGTAGAGAGTATATTAAATATATCCAGTAAAGGGTAAATTGATGATAAACAGATTTTTCATTCCTGATCTGTACAATTTGGTCAAGGTAAGTAGATGCTAGTTGTAATTATCTGATTATCAGAACTAAACAGTCTGACTCATTAGAGTAAGTTTTTAGAATGCGTATTTTTGGTTCATATTTAGAATGTTACCTATGAAGAGTGCTTCTTTGACAATATTGTGTCTTTATTCCCTAAAATTCTTCCGTATAGGAGATTTTGATAACATCTTGATAACAATATTGTGTCTTTGTTCCCTAGAATCTTCTGTATAGGAGATGTTTGATGTTCCAAAATTCACTTCAATAAGGTTTTAGGTGTTTTAATCATCTTTGTGTACCTTTCTCATCATATTTATTTCTTTAAATTTTCTTTCAGCCACATGTAGTTTGTGGGGATCAGCTCGTTCATAGTCCTTATATGCAATGTCTAGCTTCGCTTGCTGTTGGACTGCACCTAGATCAGCTTTTATGTAACCCACCAGTACCGCCTCATCACCAGAGCTGTCTTCCTGACCCTTCATCATGGAATCCAACTGAATGGGCATGGTTGGAATGCTTCTCAACCACCGTAAAAGCTGCTGAAGCACTGGCAAAGGGGGCACAATTTCCAGAATCCTTCACTGTTCCTGACCTAGAACCAGTTCCAGAAGATGAACTTGCATTCCTGATGGTAAATTACTTTAAAGTGATTTTTACTTTTATGTAAGTTGGGGAGACTTGTTGCAATATTTCTTAGCATCTTTTACCATGTGAGGTACAGGAAGCATGGTGCAAAATAAGAAACGCTTCACCTATAATGCTGAACTTGAGTTACTATGCTCAAATATGAATCTGGTTTTTGCTACTTAATACTTGTGTAACTTTGGGGAAGTCACTTAAATCTTTCAGGGCCTCAGTTTCCTTACCTATAAAATAATGAGATTAGACTAGATGACCAATAAGGTCCCTCCATCTTCTAGACTTATGATCCTATGATGCATTACCATTACTTGATAGTAAGTCCAGACCTCTAAATAGAAACAGACTTGTTATCACAGAAAATCTAAAAACCTTACAGTCAGATATTAACCTTGATAGAATATCAGACCAAAAGTTAATATGGATTAATTAAAATCAGTGGAATTTTCAGAAATTCACCATATCTTTCATTATAATTCAATAATGTTCTGATATTTTCCTATTTTCTTTTATCTTGAACTACTTTTTATTGTTTAATTGATGTACTTTTTATACCATTCTCCTTTGATTTGATTTAAACAAATTTAATCCATTTCTATTCACCTAGATAGCCTTTATAGTCATTCTTAAAGATAACTGTGAAGCTCATCATTAAATATGGCTGCAATAGTTTAATTTAGTAGCATTTTCTCTTGGCTACATTGAAGGCAGTTTGGCTTCAAAAAAATCCTCATAAAGAACATAAATTCCTTCCCAAATAGTGCTGCTTCATGTCAAAGTAGATACCCCAGTTATATAATGTATCTTCTCTATTTCTGTAAGCATATTTTGATGTTTTAAAAATAAGTATGAGAGAGAGAGCATATTGAGTCAGTAAATCCAGTACTTTGCACAGAGTAGGCATTCAACTATTGGTTGATAAGCAACACTGATAAAAATTTTGTTAGGGATAGTTCTCTTAGGTTCTTTTACCACCACAATCTTACCTTATTGGAAGGAGGATTTGAGCTTTCAGCTGATCATGAGTAAATATTGTTTATAATATTCACCCTAATATTTACAATGTCTTTTCAGGATAACAGTAAATGGATTAATGGTATGGATGAACAGATTATGTCTTGGGCAACATCAAGACCTGAGGTTGGTGAAGTGGCATTTGTTCATGTTTGAAATATATCCGAAATATTAATATTTTCCTATCATATGGCTTTATTAGTCATAGTGTATCCTTGATCTCAC
Source organism: Gracilinanus agilis (assembly GCF_016433145.1). Lineage (NCBI taxonomy): Eukaryota > Metazoa > Chordata > Mammalia > Didelphimorphia > Didelphidae > Gracilinanus > Gracilinanus agilis. The sequence goes on from NC_058131.1 coordinate 575,331,552, forward strand.
ATGAATCTCCCAGTTTGATTTCCTGCCTAATTTTTTTCTACATCATCTTATTTTGCTTTGGAGGTGAACTAATTTTTATTAGAAGTTCTCCACCATTAACTACTTACATTTGTGCTTTTTAAAAAATATATCAGAATCCCATTACTCTCCCCACTTTTATTCTTCCCATATATCAATTAAAACATAAGCAGAATCTCAGGGACAAAATGACCACATCTCATAGTATATGTATCATTTCACACCTATCCCCAACTTCTTTATGGGCAGGAGGGTTATATGTTTCCTCCCCACTTCCTCAGGAGTAAGATTGGTCACTGAAATTAATTTGAGTTTGATCTCATTTTATTATAGTTGGTTTTGCTGCCTTCGTTCTACAGTAGTCCTTACAAGTATTCCTGAATGCCTTATATTGTTTGGTCTTGGGATTCAGTGATATTGGATCACATTCATATTGCTACCATTTATTTAACTATTCCAAAAATGGCTCTTAACTTTGTTTCTAACTTTTTGCTTCCCCAAAGAATGCTGCTATGAATGTTTTAGTTGGGATCTTAGTATTTTTATATAATCTTTGTTGGATATGTTTAGAGGTAGGATGACTGATTCAAAAGGTATGAACATTTTAATGGGGTTTTTCTTAGCATAATTTCACATTTTTTCCCAGAACATTTGAATCAGTCTCCATCTCTACCAGTAGTATATTAGTGTTTCTGTTTCTCCACAGTCCCACAGCATTGACAGATACCCCCTTAAAAATTTTTGCCAAATTAATGAGTATAAAATGAAACCTCAGAGTTGCTTTTATTTGCATTTGCCCCATTAGTGACTTTAAGATCATTATCTTTATGACTATATAGGATTGGCATCTAGGAGGCAAATGTGATGTCTATCTCTGGGGTGCTGGAAGGCATGGACAACTCGCTGAAGCCGGTAGAAATGTGATGATACCAGCTGCTGCTCCTTCATTCTCACAGGCTCAACAGGTAATGACATTCAGTGATGGTGAAGAAATTTTAAAGGACTGAAAATTCCAGTATTAGCACTGGCAATAACTTTGTATTAAAAGTGTGTATTTCATAATCTTATTTTCAGAAACCCCAAATAAAGTGATTATAAAGCATATTTTACAAATAAAAGTACTACTAAAAAGCTCCTTAGTTTAACTGAAAGGTGTAGAGTTTCTAGATTTCTAAGAGTGTCTTTTTCCCAAGTGAATTGTCATCATGATTCATTATTATTTCTTAGTATATATTTATATAAATATTATGTAGAAAAATAAAATGAATATTATGTAGAATAGTTACTATTTCATAGTTTGGATTTGTGTAGCCCCCTAAATAATGATTCCCTAATTCTCCATAGTCTAGCTCTATCCCACTTTGTTGCCCTATTTCACAGTATATCCCCCATTCATGTACTTGATATTCTAATTTGATTTGACCATTCTTTTTCTTTTCTCTTCAATCTATGTTTTAGTTTAGATTGTCCTCTTCTTCTGAAATAGCTAGTCACATATTTCTCCATCTTGAATCCTATTCTTTAGGTGCCATTTAGGTGCCATAAGCGTTATTGCCTAGTATTCACTTATCTCTTTCTCTCCCACTGCTTATAACACTTTAAACACTTTTTTATAAAACTTTCTAAAGTCTTTTACACCTATGCCAATTCTACCTTGCACGTCACAGTTATTTCTTTATGGTATGTATCTCTCTAGTAGAATTATAACTTTCTGTGGGGCATTAATTTTGATTTTTTTTCATCTTTATTTCCTGAATACCCCAGGTAGTATGGTGCTTTAGATGGAGGAAAGATGCTCAATAATATTTATTGAATTGAATTAAGTTGGGATTTCTGATTTAGCAGCTTTCCTTTTTCTTTGCTTCAAATGATTTGTAGGACCTATTTTACCTGAATGTTCTCCCAGTCTCTATTACTTACCTGCTCCTTGGTACTAATTTTTGGAACCAAGCCTCCTTCCTAGCAAAATTACCCAGGATCCCAAATAACTCAAGAAGAGTTAAGCTATTTTCACAGCTATCTTTATAAACTAACAGGATTGTAATGGTCAGGGAGAAATGGCTACTTTAACTCTGACTGAAGTAATTAGGTAGCCTTATATCAAATATGAGAGACTACTATTTAGCATTTTATAATTATAAAGCTTATATATTAACAGGAATGTAAAGTGTGTCTAAGTACATAAATATGTGTGTATAATAAATTTGTTTTTAATAATGTGTTTTTAATACCAGGTCATTTGTGGACAGAATTGCACCTTTGTTATCCAGGCCAATGGCACAGTATTGGCTTGTGGGGAAGGAAGTTACGGCAGATTGGGACAGGGAAATTCAGATGACCTTCATGTATTGACAGTTATTTCAGCATTACAAGGTTATAGTTTTTTCAATTGAAAATGTAGATTTTCTTAAAACTGATCAGGGACTAACACATAGATAGAATTAAACTCATGAAGATCTGTATATGTATTTATGTGTGTATTTATATGTATATTTGTTAGAAATTTTCACATAAATTTTAATGAATAACTAGATGTAAAATTCTTTCTTGCATGCGGCATATTCATGGATACAGCTTTAATTGCTCCATTTTAGTAGTATTGTTTCAAAGTTACTTATCATTAAGTAATGTCAATATCTATGAAGTTATATCATTATATTTGTAGAATGTAGTCAAATGTTTGGAAGGTGGTACATAAATTATAATTAGATTATTAATAGTACTATAATTTGCATGTATTTAATTTAAAAATAATATAGTTTTAACATAATATAAAGACATATAGTAAAAGATTTCAGAGGACCTCTGTGTCAGAGGTAGCTTTTACTGGAAGAAAAGATGTCAGTGAATAATCCCCTAAAATAATATTTAGTTTTTATCTTTAATGTTAGTGATGCCAGAATAAAGATTTTATAAAAAATAAAAGTATCTGAACCACAACCAAAAAATATATTTAAGAAATTCCCACAAAATTGGAAGTTGTCTTTCTCGAGCTTTATTTTTGAGGGATCTTTCCAACAATTAATTTCAATTTTGCTAGATAAATAGGGAAATTTTATGTTGAAAATAAATAAGCCATTATGGACGTTTTTATTGAGAGAATTTATCATTTGAATTTGTCACATATCAGGTAATGTTGTAGCTACACAGAGTTTAGAACTGCTAGAAATGATTAGATTCATTTTTATATAGCATTGTTGATTCTTTTTTTATTCATTTGTAGGCTTCGTGGTAACACAACTAGTAACTTCTTGTGGCTCTGATGGCCATTCCATGGCCTTAACTGAAAGTGGTGAGGTTTTCAGCTGGGGAGATGGAGACTATGGCAAGCTTGGACATGGAAACAGTGACCGGCAACGCCGACCCAGGCAAATAGAGGCTTTGCAAGGAGAGGAAGTGATTCAGGTTCTTTTCTTTTTTTTCTTTATTAATTTTTTTCCCCACTAACATTTTGATTTCCCATTTCTCTCCTTTCATTCTTGAGATATGGTAAGGAATTTGCTATTGGTTAAACATGTGCTGTCATACAAAACATTTCTATATTAATCATGTTGTGGAAGAAAATGATCTTTAAAAAACCCATAAAGAAAATAAAGTGTAGAATGGTAGGTTTTGATCTGCATTCAGATTCCATCAGTTCTTTCTCTGGAACCAGAGAATAGCATTTTTCATAATAAGCCCTTCGGGATTGTTTTGAATCATTGTATTGCACAGAGCAACTAAGTCCTTCTTAGTCATTCGTTGTACGTTATTGCTGTTTATAATGTTCTGGTTCTACTCTCTCCACTTTGTATCAGTTCATGTAGGTTTTTCAGGTTTCTCTGAAATCCTCCTTTCTTATAAACACTATAATATTCCATTACATTCATATACCACTTGTTCAGCCATTCCCAATTGATAAACAGTCCCCTTCATTTTCAATTCTTTGCTACCACAAAAAGAGCTGCTATAAATATTTTTGTACGAATAGATCCTTTCCTCTTTTTTTAAAAAATCTCTATGGGGGATACAGACCTAGTAGTAGTATTGCTGAATCAATAGGTATGCAGAGTTTTAAAGCCCTTTAAGCTTAGTTACAAATTGCTTTCCAGAATGGTTAGATCAGTTCACAACCCCACCAACAGTGCATTAATATCCTAAGTTTTCCACATTCCCCTTTCTTTTCTGTCATATTAGCTAATCTGGTATGTATGAGGGTGGTACCTCAGAGTCATTTTAATTTTCACTTCTGTAATCAGTGATTTGGAGCATTTTTTCATATGACTATAGATAGCTTTGATTTTTTTTTTCTTCCGAAAACTGCTTGAAATATCCTTTGAATTTGTGATTCAAGTTCTTTAGAGAATGTATCATTCAGTCTTGAAATTGACAGGCTACTTGCTGTACAGAAAATATAGTTGACATTATAAAAAGGCCAAAGTTAATTGAATTTAGGATGAAAGGCATCTGAGCATGACTCAGAAATTATATACCTCTATTTCCGGGCTAAGATGGCCACAGAGTAGTAGCAAGGGGCGTTTTCTCCTAACCATTGACTGACAAGGAGCAGAATCAGATAATCGAAGGGGCTCTACTGCAGGGGGCTGGCTTTTGAAGGTAGGCAGTGTTTGGCATTTCCACTGTAAGTGTTAAAATTAATGGTTTGGCTAAATAAATGAAAATTATAAATCTTTTATTTATAAAAGAGGTCAAAAGAGTGAAACACAAAAGAATAGAAAAGACATTAACCTATCCAACTAAATATTGTTCCAGTGCTTGACTCAGCCTGGATTTGTTAACCTTCAATCAGAATTAAACTATCTCCAGTGACTCCTGAGGCCTACTTTCTTCTTTGAGCTGACCTTCTTGAAGACTTCCTTCTTGGAGTGACTCTCTTCTTGGAGTTCACTCTCTACTAGCCTCCTTCACCAGATCCTTCATGGCTTTTATGGTGGTTTCCTGTCCCTGCCCCTTTTCGCGGGGCGGGGGGGCTGACACAGTTTCCAAATTGTCTGAGTTCTCACCTTTGGAATCACACCTTTCTGAGTGTGTGAACTCTTAAGTTTCTGGCTTGTTCTCACCTAGCATCAAGTAAGGTATGAGAACCAAGCATTCCCTTTCACACCACACAATAAGGGGATAAAACTACTCATACCAAAACACAAACTGATCACCCCTCCCCCACTACACCTACCACACTAGAATCAGAGCAAGTACACCAGAGGGAGAGCACAATCCCTAGGTTCTTGGGGGAGGCTGGCTAAGGACACTTACCACTGAGAACAGCAAGACTCAGGACCCCAGAAGGCTGAGAAAAGCAGAGCTTGGATGCAGAGATAGAGCAGAGAGGGGCTGCCCACAGCAGACACTGCAGAGACTCAAAAAAAATAGCCTTAGGGCAAAACCGCTGAAGCTCATACACAGATAGCAGCCTACCCTCCTCACGCAGACTTCTAGCTGAGAAGGCAAGAGAAAACTAACCTAGCAATGGCCAGCAATGCCTAATCTACAAACACCGAGAGAGAGAGAGAGAGAGAGAGAGAGAGAAAGAGAAAGAGAAAGAGAAAGAGAAAGAAAAGAAAAGAAAAGAAAAGAAAAGAAAAGAAAAGAAAAGAAAAGAAACAACANAAAGAAAAGAAAAGAAAAGAAAAGAAAAGAAAAGAAAAGAAAAGAAACAACATTTGTCTCTGGATAATATTTACTTAGAGAAATAACAAACTACAGAGGAGACAGCAGAGGAAGTCAAACAAGCAAACACATCCAGACTTTCCCCAAAAAAATGGAAATTGGTCATAAGCTCTCTAAGAAATCAGGCTGGAATTTGAGAACCAAGTTTAAAAAAATAGGCAAAACTTGGTAAGAAAAGTGGGAAATAGTTCAAAAAGAAAAAAACATCTTGAAATTGAGGTCCAGAAATCAAATGAAATGATAAGCAAATTGAAGACCAGAAATTACCTGCTGGAAGCCATGAAAATCAGGATAGACCAAACCAAAAAGGAAAATCAAAAGATTAAAACTGAAAACAAGTCTTTAAAGACTAGAATTGGGCAAGTAGAAGCTAATGATCTCACAAGACAGCAAGAATTAATAAAGCAAAGTCAAAAGACTGACAAAATAGAAGGAAACATGAATTATCTCACTGAGAAAATTAACTGACCAAGAAAACAGATCTAGAAGAGACAATTTGAGACTCCTTGATCTGAAAACCCAGAGATAAACAGGAATCTAGACATCATACTACAAGAAATTATTTAAGGAAACTGTCCTGATGTTCTTGAACAAAAGGGCAAAATAGACATTGAAAGACCCCATAGATCACCCACTACATTAAATCCTCAAAAGACAACCCCCAGGAATGTAGTTGCCAAACTCAAGAGTTTCCAAGTTGAGTAGAAAATATTACAAGGAGCCAGAAAGACAGTTCAGATATCAAGGAACACCGATTAGGATTACACAGGATTTGGTAGCCTCCACATTAAAGGACCTCAAGGCTTGGAATATGATATTCAGAAAGGCAAGAGAATTGAGTCTACAACCAAGGTCACCTACCCATCAAAACTGACTATATACTTCCAGGGGAAAGTATGGGCATTTAACAAAATAGAAGATTGCCAAGTATTTATAAAGAAAAGACCAGAACTGAACGGAAAATTTGATGTCCAAATACAAAACTCAAGAGAAACATGAAAACATAAACAAGAAAGAAGGAGAAAACAAATTTTTTTTATGTTCCTGTATGGAAAAATAATATTTGTAATGCTCAAAAACTGTATTCACTGTCATAGTAGTTAGAAGAATTATCGATAGGTAGATGTTGGGGTACTAAGTGATATATATAAATTTACTGAAAGAAAGAAGGGGGCAGGACTAGGAGGAGAAATCAAAATGATGGGGAATACACAGGTGATAATTATAACTCTGAATGTGAATGATATGAACTTACCCATAAAACAGAAGCAAATAGCAGAGTGGATTAGAAACCAAAATCCTACCATATATTGTCTACAAGAAATATAACACATGAGGCAGGTAGACACACACACAGGAGAAAGGTAAAAGACTGGAGCAAAATCTATTGGGCATCAACTGAGAAAAAGAAGGCAGGAGTCACAATCATAATATCTGATAAAGCCAAAGTAAAAATAGATCTAGTTAAAAGAGATAGGGAAGGTAATTACATCCTGATAAAAGGCAGTATAGATAATGAGGAAATATCATTACTCAACATGTATGCACCAAATGGCATAGCATCCAGATTTCTAAAGGAGAAACTAGTGGAGCTCAAGGATGAAATAGAAAGTAAAAATATACTAGTGGGAGACCTGAACCTTCCTCTATCAGATTTAGATAAACCAAAAAATAAATAAGAGGTAATAGATGTGAATGAAATCTTAGAAAAATGAGAGTTCATAGATATGTGGAAAAAAATAAATAGGGACAAAAAGGAATATACCTTCTTTTCAGCAGCACATGGTACATTCACAAAGATTGACCATGTACTAGGGCATAAAAACATGGCAAACAAGTGTAAAAGAGCATAAAATAATAAATGAAACCTTTTCAGAACATAGTGCAATAAAAATAATAATTAGTAAAGGTACATGGATAGGCAATTCAAAAATTAATTGGAAATTAAATAATATGAGCCTCAAAATTGGTTAAAGAACAAATCATAGAAACAATTAATAATTTCATTGAAGAGAATGACAATGATGAGACTTTTTGCCAAAATCTATGGGATGCAGCCAAAGCAGTACTCGGGGGAAAATTTATATCCTTGAGTGCATATATTAACAAATTAGGGAGGGCAGAGGTTAATGAATTAGACATGCAAATTTAAAAAATTAGAAAGCGAACAAATTTAAAATCCCCAGATGAAAACTAAATTAGAAATCCTAAAAATTAAAGGAGAAATTAATAAAATTGAAATTAAAAGAATTCTTGAATTAATAAATAAGACTAGAAGCTGATACTTTGAAAAAACAAATTAAAATGGATAAAGTTAATCTAATAAAAAAAGAGAAAGAGGAAAACCAAATTAACAATATCAAAGATGAAAAGGGAGACCTCACCTCTAATGAAGAGTAAATTAATCATAAAAACTATTTTGCCAAATTATATGGCAGTCTAGGAGATAGGGTGAATATTTACAAAAATATAAATTGCCTAGACTAACAGAAGAAGAAATAGAATACTTAAATAATCCCATATCAGAAGAAATTGAACAAGCCATCAAAGAACTAACTCCCTAAGAAAAAATCCCCAGGACTAGACGGATTCACAAGTGAATTCTATCAAACATTCAAAGAACAACTAATCCCAATACTATTTGACATAATACAAACTATTTGACATAATAAGCAAAGAAGGAATTCTGCCAAATTACTTTTTTGACTCAAATATGGTACTGATTCCAAAACCAGGCAGGTCAAAAATAGAGAAAGAAAACTACAGACCAATCTCTTTAATGAACATAGATGCAAAGTTCTTAAATAGAATACTAGCAAAAAAGACTCCGGCAAGTAATCATGAGGGTTATTCATTATGATCATTATGGTGGAATTTATACCACCAGTGTAAGGATGGTTCAATATTAGGAAAACCATCCACATAATCCACATAATTCATAATCATGAGGGTTATTCATTATGATCATTATGGTGGAATTTATACCACTAATGTAAGGATGGTTCAATATTAGGAAAACCATCCACATAATTCACCTATAAACAAGCAAACCAACAAAAATCACATGATTATCTCAATAGATGCAGAAAAAGCCTTTGACAAAATACAACTCATTCCTGTTGAAAATACTAGAAAGTATAGGAATAGAAAGGCCTTTCCTAAAAATAATAAATAGTATATCCAACTATCAATAATATGGAATTAGGTCTTGATCAATGATGCATGTAAAACCCAGTGGAATTGTGCGTCAGCTAAGGGGGCGTTAGGGGAGTTTCGGGGAGAGGAAGAGAACATGAAACATGTAACCTAGTGGAAAATATTCAAAATAAAAAATTTTTTAAAATAGGCAATGAGGAGACCAAGCTATCACTCTTTGCAAATGATATAATGCTCTACTTAAAGAATCCTAGAGAATCAACTAAAAAGCTAGTGGAAATAATCAACAACTTTAGCAAAGTTGCAGGATATAAAATAAACCCACATAAATCATCAGCATTTCTATATATCTCCAACACATCTCAGCAGCAAGAGTTAGAAAGAGAAATTCCATTTAAAATCACCATAGCCACAATATAAAATACTTAGGAATCTTTCTGCCAAGACAAACACAGGAATTATATGAACACAACTACAAAACACTTTCCACACAATTGAAACTAGATCTAAACAATTGGAAAAGCATTAATTGCTCATGAGTAGAATGAACTAACATAATAAAAATGACCATTCTACCCAAATTAATATATTTAGTGCCATATCTGTCAAACTACCAAGAAACATTTTTACTGAATTAGAAAAAAACTATAACAAAGTTCATTTGGAAGAACAAAAGATCAAAAATATCAAGGGAAATAATGAAAAAAAATATGAAGGAAGGTAGCCTAGCAGTACCAGATCTTAAGCTGTACTATAAAGCAGTGGTCATCAAAAACAATATGGTACTGCTAAGAGACAGAAGGGAGGATCAGTGGAATAGTCTTGGGGTAAGTGACGTCAGCAAGACAGTCTATGATAAACCCAAAGATGTCAGTTTTGGGGACAAAAATCCACTATCTGACAAAAACTGCTGGGAAAATTGGAAAACAATATAGGAGAGATTAGGTTTAGATCAACATCTCACACCCTACACCAAGATAAACTAAGAATGGGTAAATGACTTGAATATAAAGAAGGAAACTATAAGTAAATTAGGTGAACACAGATCTTTGGGAAAGGAAAGATTTTAAGACCAAGCAAGAGTTAGAAAAAAATTACAAAATGTAAAATAAATAATTTTGATTACATTAAATTAAAAAGTCTTTGTACAAACAAAATCAATGCAACCAGAATTAGAAGGGAAGCAACAAATTTGGGGGAAAATCTTTAACAAAAAACTCTGACAAAGGTCTAATTACTCAAATCTGTAAGGAGCTAAATCAATTGTACAAAAAATCAAGCCATTCCCCAATTGATAAATGGGCAAGAGACATGAATAGGCAATTTTCAGATAAAGATATCAAAAGTATCAATAAGCACATGAGAAAGTGTTCTAAATCTCTAATAATTAGAGAAAAGCAAATCAAAACAACTCTGAGGTACCACCTCACACCTAGCAAATTGGCTAACATGACAGCAAAGAATGCGATAAATGTTGGAGGGGATGTGGCAAAATTGGGACATTAATGCGTTGCTAGTGAAGCTGTGAATTGATCCAGCCATTCTAGATGACAATTTGGAACTATGCCCAAAGGGCTATAAAAGACTGTCTGCCCTTTGATCCACTTGCTGGGTTTATATCCCAAAGAGAGATCATAGGGGGAAAAGACTTGAACAAAAATATTTACAGCCACGCTATTTGTGGTGGCAAAAAATTTGAAAATATGGGGATGTCCTTCAATTGGGGAATGGCTGAACAAATTGTGGTATCTGTTGGTAATGGAATACTATTGTGCTCAAAGGAATAATGAACTGGAGGAATTCCATGTGAATTGTAATGACCTCCAGGAATTGATACAGGAAAGGAGTTGAAGCAGGAGAATATTATACACAGAGACGGATACACAGTGGTAAAATCAAATGTAATGGACTTCTGTACTAGCAGCAATGCAATGACCCAGGACAATTCTGAGGGACTTATGAGAAAGAACGCTATCCACATTTAGAGGAAGAACTATGGGAGCAGAAACACAGAAGAAAAACAACTGCTTGATCACATGGGTCAATGGGGATGTGATTGGGGATGTAGACTCTAAAAGATCACCTTAGTGCAAATATCAATAATATGGAAATAGATCTTGATCAATGACACATGTAAAACTGAGTGGAATTGCACTTTCAGCTCTGGGAGGGAAAGAAGGGAGGAGAGGGAAAGAACATGAATCTTGTAACCATGTCAAAATACTCTAAATAAAAATTTCCAGAAAATTAATAAAAAAAAGAAATTGTATACCTCTTAATGTTCAATCACTGTAGCAAATCTATTAAACTGGTTACTTTAGCTCTGTTCAAATTCCAAGATTCTGTAGGTAGTCGAAGCAAAGTTAGCATTTTTCTCTTATATTTGATTTTCCTGCAATCTGGAATTGGGATCATGTGAAAGGAAATGTTGCACTGCTTTTGACAATGAGTATTTGGTCTAGATATTACATTCACCAAATAACTCATTGTCAAAAGTAGTCGTTAAATATTGTTAAATTAGCATGTGTTCAAGAACAAATTCTTGGAGCATTCCACAAGATATCTCTTTCTAATTACCTAACATGTAATTATTTAGTGTTTACCATGTGCCAAGTTGACCCTGGACCAATTACAACTACTCTTGCCATTCAGTAGGTTTGAATCTATTTAAATATATTATCATTTGGTCCATATATCCATCTTTTCCACGGGAATAGTATGGAATATTTTGTAAAATGCTTCACCAAATCTAATCCTATTTAAAGAACAAAATAAAGTTAAACCCAGTATAACCTGTTTTTAATGAAACCATGCTGGCTTTCTGTAATCACCATTCATTTTTTTTTTTTTTTGCTAAATGACATCTCTTTAATGATCCATTTAAAATTTTTTCTAGCAATAAGTCAAGCTCACTGACCAATAGTTTGCCCAATATTTTCTTCCTTCCCATCTTGAAAAAAACAAAGCAAAGCATGAGACATTTGTTCTTTTTCCCATTCTTATTTATCTCTTTTTCTTCAGTCTTAGATATATCTGAGATATCTAGATGCTAAGGCTCAGCAGTCCCATTTATACCCAAGGATGTGGTTCATCTGAACCAGGTGATTTGAAATCATCAAAGGCATATTAAGTACTCTTACTACCTTTTTTTTTTTATTTTGGGGATCTGCTTCCTATTTGCCTTTTTTGTTGTTGTTGTTGTTCTTTCATTTCAAGTTCAAGGGTCATCTTGGCAATGAATAATACCTGAAGCAAAGTAAGAATTGAGAAGCTCTGTGTTCTGTCCATTATCATCAGAGTACTCTTGTGGAAAGCATTGAATCTCAAGTTAGAATTCCTGGGTTAGGGAGATTCTACATTAGGTATGTGACCCTATAACCATCTTGTCACAATCTTCAGTTTCCTTATTAGTAAAAGCAGAGGTTATATTTGCATTACTTTACTTTTTGAGGTGTATGAGGTGTTCAAGAAGGATTTAGCACCTCTGGTGTGAAGGCTTGCTGAGCTTTGTTAGGGTTGTTATCCACCTGTGATATCCACCTTTCACCCCTTTCACCCAACTCTCACCTGTCACACCCTAATAAAATTTGTGTCATCAGACAGCTAAACTAGGTTGAGGGTAATCAACAGGCCTCAAGGGGATTGTCTTACTTAGTTTCCATGATTGTGGAAAGAGTACTAAATTAGGAGTCAGGAGCTCAAGCTGGGTTTGAATTCTTGTCTTACAATTGATATATCACCTTGAACAAAATCATTTCATCTCTTTGAGGCATAGTTCATTCACCTATAACAGACATGGAAAACCTTTTGGAACTTTTCAGGGACCCTGTGCCATTTCCCACCCACCCCTCCAGACTGTACCCGTGCCCCTGCCCCTGGCTTTGTGCAGTGCCCCACTCACCCCCGTGTTTGGGTGCAGGGATGGGCTACAGGGTGGCCAAACCAGGTCCAAACTTCATAGGGAGACTTCAGTAATAGATACACTCCCCTTGCATTGGGGGGCAGAGCCAGGCTACTGGCCCTGGGCTGACTGTGCTCCGCCCCTGAAACGATGGAGGGAGGCTCCAGTGCCCACCCCCTGTATTGAGGGGTAGGACCAGGCTCCCAGCCAGCCAAGCAAGGAGCCTGCTCATGCCCATAGAGAGCTATATGTGCCATAGGTTCGCCATCATGTTCCTGTAAGATGAGGGTGGTGATATATTTACACTGCCATCCTCACAGAGTTCTGAGGTTAAACACTTACTAAACTTCAAATATCTGTATAAATATGACTTAGTATTAATAAAAAATTTTGAATGAATGAATTAAGCCTTTAAAATTACTTTAAAATATGTATATTAATCTTACTAATTAAGTTTAAAAAATATTTTTTTGTTTTACTTCAGATGTCATGTGGCTTCAAACACTCAGCAGTAGTGACTTCAGATGGCAAGCTTTTTACATTTGGGAATGGTGACTATGGTCGTTTGGGCCTTGGAAACACTTCTAACAAAAAGCTTCCCGAGAGAGTGACGGCTTTAGAGGGATATCAAATTGGACAAGTATGGAATGAGATGATAAAATAGTGCATCTGATAATGATTTCTTGTTTCTTTAGTGTTCATTTATGTACTCTGTTCTTAAGATTATACTCATTAATTGTATTGCAAGTTCAATTCCTTAAGATTTTTTTTATGTTTTGTTTAGGTATGTTCTTAATTCGTTGATACATTTTTACTATTGAATTTTTTTAATATGAAAATTCAAATATTAACTATGCCCTTAACATAAGATGGCAAAATAAAAGAGGATGGCCTTCTCTTCTTTTCTAACCTGCAACAGTAGATCATCTTTGGTGTACCTATGCTCTCTGGCCTATATTCTATATAGTTCTGAATATAGGAAGGAAAAGAACTTCTGATTATCATTTGGAAGCCTTATTTCAGATATCTCTGTTTCAAGATAATCATTATCTTTCCTAAGTTTTATTAAGATAGTACCATGTTTGGTTTGGTTCAGTTAGGTTTGATTTGGTTTGGTTTTTGACTCTGTACTAATATTAGGAACTGAGATCTGTTGATACATTTTAGTGAATATTTATAAATAGCTTTTGTATTGCTGTTCCCGAAGATAGTGGAGAAAATTATTTTGTCATAGGGAGAAATAAAGGGTTTCAGACATGTGGCAGTTTTTTTTTTAATGTGTTGGTGAGCCTACTGAATACTCTCTTCCAATAGGTGGCTTGTGGATTAAATCATACTCTAGCTGTGTCTGCAGATGGCTCAATGGTGTGGGCTTTTGGAGATGGAGACTATGGAAAGCTTGGCTTGGGAAATTCTACTGCAAAGTCTTCACCACAGGTTAATTCTCTTGATCATCTTCTTTTTCATAATCTTTGAACATTTTAATCATAATTCATTTTATTTTCAATTAATGTTGTTTTGTGAAAAGAAGCATGGCAATGGCTAGAGGGCTGCCCTTGGAGTCAGGAAGAACTGGGTAGTTCAATCACTGTCTATGAAAGATACTGAATCAGGAGCCTTGGGCAAGTCACTTCATCTCTCAAGTGACCCAGGCAACTTTCTTAGACTACAAGAGGGGAGAAGGTGCTAGCCTGCATTCAAAGAGGGACTTTCCAACAACAGTGAAATCAGAGGCCCGCTTTTAAAAACCTTGTCTTTTGTTACTTTATAGTAAAATTGGTAGCAGCTTGGGAGTCAATATACTTCCAAAGTGCTGCACTTAGTATAAGCAAGACCTGGATTTAGATCCCATCTGTGACACTTACTGGCTATGTTCCTTCTGTTTGCCTAAATAAACAAACTCTCTAGGACTGACCTAATCAGTCATAAGCAGACTATGATCCCACAGTGATAGATTATTTATATATTTATATATGGTGAAAATTTGCAACTCAGTATGATTTATTCATTTTTACCATGCTAGATGTTGATATTTATTTAAACTATTACTGACTAAACTGAGAAATAATTTATACCTAATTATTATAGGTTTTAGACTGTCCATAGAAGAAACTACATACTTGTAGAATACATTTCTATAGTCTGCAAAGTATAGAAATGAAGGAATAATAGTGCAGTTATCTAAAAGAAACTCTTCAAAAACCTCTCACAAAAAAATACTTCTGCCAGGAACCAGAGGTAATTTCTTAAAGCAAGATTCATTTGAATTTTGCATAGCCATTTGCCACATGAGGGGCAACTGTGCTTCTCTCTTTTTTTTTTTTTTTTTAATTTTTAAATTTTTAAAATTAAAAAAAATTTTTTTAGTTTGTGCTTCTATGTTTAGAAGAAATAAAAACAAGATATATTAAGTATTGAGTTTAACTTCCTAATGTATTATTTTCTTCTGGTCATATTGCAAAAGGAGTGTATAGAATTACTTCAGAATGATTCATGATATTATAAACGCAAGGTTCTGTCAGAAGAGTTTACCTTTCACATTTAAAATATAATTTGATTCATAAAGTTTCAATTTACACACTTAACTTTTAGGATTATCTTTATTACATAAGTTTATAATATACTGGTGTTTAAATGAGTTCTTAACTAGTCAGGGGAGAGCTAAAAGTAAGCTCACCAAATTTTAAAGATAATTGAGAGTTATTATTTTCAGTTCTGGAAACTTGGAGAAGTAATATCTCTAAGTAAGTAGTTGTAGTTTTAGTAACATTTGATTTCTAGATTCAAAGGAGAAGAGGAGGAAAGTTCATACTCTCCTTGATTTGATGGAAAGAAAAATGGATTTGGAGTCAAAGAAAGTGGGTTCAAATCCTAGTTACAATTTGTTATTTCTGTGACCCTGGTTTTCTCATGGTACGTAAGCGTTGCTATTCAGATGAATAATGGAGATTTACCAACCTGAGATGAGAAAATTCTTACCAGTCAGAAATAAGCAATGTAATATTCCATAACTAGGTTGGTAATATTTTTCTTCAGTACTCAGTACTTTATAAATTCACTGGTAGCGACCAGTGATATTGTTTCTATCAATATAAGTATCCCTCAGCCTAGAAAATGAGTCATATCTCAGCAGCTATGACTCAGTACTATTTGATATGTCCTTATTTTTTAGCCCTTACCTTCCATCTAAGAATCAATATTATGTATTGGTTCCAAGACAGAAGAGTGGTGGCAATGAGGGTTAAGCAACTTGCCCAGGGGTCACACAGCTTTCTAGAAGATGTCTGAGGATAAGGTCTAGGGATTCTGGTTCCTTTCTACCAGCAATATCCTATGAGTTAATCCCACTTTTCTTCCTTGAATTTTGCCCATCATTTGCTGTATCTTGAGAAGTTTAATTATAATTGTCCTATTCAGATAAATTTTAAGGGGGTAATGATTAAGATACTAGAAAAGAGGTAGTAGGTAAGGAAGGCATTTAAATTTTGAGGGAGTCAGATGAAAAGCTTTAACTATTACCTTTCCTGTCCCCCCAGCATTAATAATTTTACCGTAAAATGAGGTTTAACCATTTGCATATGCTAAACTTGGGTAATTGCATCTTTTTTTTCCCTTTATATATATAAAACTACTTTTGCTTTTGCAGAAAGTAGATGTTCTTTGTGGAATTGGAATCAAAAAAGTTGCTTGTGGCACACAGTTTTCTGTTGCATTGACAAAGGATGGTCACGTATATACTTTTGGACAGGGTAAGGAATCTTTTTTTTTTCATCATCTTAAGCATTGTAACTGAGGATTTAGGATCTGATAGGGTGAAAGATGAGGAGGAAGCATCTAATTAATGAATATTAATTTCTAATTCTCTTCCTGTCTTTGTCACTGTATATGTGTGCTTTTATGGAATTATAATCAATGGGTACATAAAATTTTGCATTTTTGAATATAGCACTTATTTTATATATCCATTTATATATATGGATGTTTAGCCTACATATTTTAAATATATATAGTATTTTCTGTATTTCTGCAACTTTTTTGTATATGTGGGTCTAGTTATTTATTTAATTTTTTTGATTGGTCAAGATCTGTCTTTTTACCCCCATGAGAAAAACAAAACCCATTACAAACATAGTCATTCAAAACAAATTTCCTCATTGGCCATGTCCAAAAAAATGTTTCATTCTGTAGTATGAGTCCTTTACTTCTCTGTCAAGAGGTAGATAACATGTTTTGGCATTAGAATTCTGCTAGAATCATATTCTATCATAGTTATATTCCATAACTTGTTCATCTTTTCTCCAGTTTATGGATATCCTCTCAGATTCCTTTTCTTTGCTACCTCAAAAAGAACTATAAATACTTTTGTGTGTTCTTAGAGTTTGTTTTATTTAGGACCAATCCCTTCCTTAATCTGTCCTCCCTATTATTCCTCATGTCTCCCTTCTCCCCTTTCTCAACTGTTTCCTGTTGAATAAAATGTATTTCAAGACCCAACTATGTGTATATTTGTGTATTTTAGACTGCCTCTAATTGAACTTCCTCAATGAACCCTGAAAATGAGGACACATATCATCTGTCCATATTTGAATATAAGCAAGAAAATACCCTTACTTAGTCCCTTTTATCATTCATTCATGTTTGCCTCTTTGTGTTTCCCTTCACTCTTGTATTTGAACTTCAGTTTCTTTGCATTCCTGGTCTTTTCAATAAGAGTGCTTGAACAACATCTATTTAATTAAAGGTTCATTTTTCCCCCTTAGAATTATATTTAGTTTTGCTAAGTGGGTTCTTTGTTTGTTTACTGTAAAACCATATCCTTTGCCTTTTGGAATATCATGTTCCAAAATTTTTTCTTCATAGTTGTGGCTACTGAATCAAGTGTGATCCTCACTGTGATTCCTTAGTTCTTGAATTCTTTCTAGCTATTTATAGTAATTTTTTTCTTTGACCAAAAGCTCTGGATTTTAGGTCAAAGATATTCCTGATTTTCATTTTGGAGTTTCTTTCAGATGGTGACCAATGGATTCTTCCTGTTTCTATGTTGTCTTCTGTAAGACATATGAGAGAGAGAGAGAGAGAGAGAGAGAGAGAGAGAGAGAGAGAGAGAGAGAGAGAGAGAGAGTGTGTGTGTGTGTGTGTGTGTGTGTGTGTGTGTGTGTGTGTGTGTGTTTTTTTAACCAGAAGAGAGCAGTAAGGGCTAGGCAATGGGGATTAAGTGACTTGCCCAGGGTAACATAACTAGGAAGTGTCTATGACCAGATTTGAACCCAGGACCTCCCGACTCTAGGCCTGGCTCTCAATCCACTGAACCATCCAACTAGTAGATTTCTTATATAATGTTTAGGCTATTTTATTGGATGAGGTGGTCAGATAGTCCATTGATTCTTAAATTTTTCTCCTCAGTCTGTTTTTCCAGGTCAGCTTTTTTGCTATTGAGAAACGTTGTTATATTTTCTTCTATTTTTTTAGCCTTTTGACTTTATTTTAATATTTATTACGTCATGAAGTTAATGGCAATCTTGATTAGTCCATTTTAATTTTCAGGGAGTTTTTTATTTGGGATAAATTTCATAACTTTTTTTGCCAAGTTAATTCCTTTTCCAATTCTCTTTTCCATAGCTTTCATTTCTGTTCCATTTTTTCCCTAAGTACTTTCATTCCATTTATAATAAATTCTTTTATCTCTTGTTCCATCTTTTCTAGAAGTTCTAGTTGAATTTGTGCTCATGCTATTTTTTTTTCCCTGAAGTACTTGTAGATGCTTTAGCCATTCTTTTCTGGGTTTTTGTCTTGAGAATTCCTACCACTGTAGTAGCTCATTTTGGCAGAATTATTTTTTTGATTGCCCATTCTCCCAGCCAGCTTTTTGACTTTGGCCTTGATGTTAGTGCTAGGCTCTGCTACACTTATGGAAGGACATTCTGGGCTGACCCTGTTGCTTCTTTCTTCGTTTATTGAGTATCATGTTACTCTCAAATCTTAGGGACAGGCTGGGGATTCAGTATTCCCAGAGTGGTCTGATCCAAGACAAAGTTTGGTTGCCACCAGTTTCTGACCTAGGTTTGAATTTGAGCAAGAGTAGACTTCTGCTGGACTCTACTCCTGTCAGCTAGCTGGAAAGCTCTGTTGATTTAGAGTGGCAGAATTGTAGGTTTCCCCTTTGGGTTTTGAGAATCCTTCCTTGATTATTTCTCTATGAGCTGGGCTAGATGCTGGAAATAAGATCCTGTTCTATTTTGGGGTTGTCAGCCAAACTGCTATAGCTGCTTCTGGGGCCTTCTGAACTTCCTCCTTTTTATACAAAATAAATAGCTCCAGGGCCTCCTTTCTATAGTCCTCCTTCTTACTAGTATCTCATCAGATCTGTGTCTAGCAACTGGGTAGTAGGCAAAAAATTGCTAGTTGGCACCTGTTCCCTTCACAGAGCCTCAGTGTGAGTCTAATACTTCCTCTTGTTCTGTGCTCAGCTTCTCCCTAAGTGTAGCAGTGGTTTAACCACAGCAGCATGCTTCTGCTCTGGCTCCATCCAGAGTGTTCACAGACTTCCTGATCTGATTCCAAAGGATGCAATGTTATGTTTTTGAGGATTTTCTCCATCAGAATTTGGCCCAGTGCATTTTCTTAATCTCTTTGGAGGAATTTATAAAGCTTGCCTCTGCTTCTTTTCCACATCTGTAGCTTGTGTCATAGAGGAGCATTCCTCTTTCTTTGCCTTTGTAATATATATCCTTAAGTTAAATCTTAAAGGATTCTGTGGAATGCCAAATGAATTGTCAGTGCATTTTCGTGGGGGAGAGGGATAAGGTGCTTGTTGTCATGGCAGATAATTGATTTAAGAATGTTAAATTAATTCCTTAAACTTTTCTTGTAATAAAACAATTTCAATTAGCTTAGTATCAGGTAGTGCAACAGTTTGTTTGCAAAAGTTATCTGTGTAGTGCAAAGTTGGATATTAACATTTTCTTCTGAAGATTTGCAATCAGAAATCTCACATATTTGGACTAATGGAAACAGATTTGAATGACTTAATTAAAAGTAGTCTTAGAGACTGAAAAAAATGAAGTTTTATACTTTAAAGAATATCACAGATAGATTCTTTTAGAGTGAGAGAAGCTTATGAAGCGACAATTCAGAATAGTATTAAATTATATAATGTATCTTATATTACCTCTTTGTCTTTTTATATGAAAGATTTATCGTCTGGATTCAGAAGTTAAAAATACCTTCGTTACTTGAGTTTTTAGTTTTAAAAAGCTTGTTGATTTTTTATTTGACTTAGACTGTTCATTTTACTCCATTAAATTTACATGTATCTTGTGGAAATTATTTTAAATTTTAAAATTAAATTTTAAGATATGAATTAGGATTTGTTTTAATTTTTCATGAAGTTTAGGATGAATACTTGGCATATTAGCAAATTGTTATATAAACTGGCCTTCTCATGATCACTGTATCCAGCAAACAAAAAGGCCAGTTAATAATAGATACTTCCATTTTCTTTCTTCTCACTCCTTTTTTTAAAATCCCTTTTAATCCATTATGCTTTCAACTTCATCATTCCACTGAAACAGCTTTTTCCAAAGTTAGCAATGATCTGTTAACTTCAAATCCCATAGTCCTTTCCTCAATCTTGTAAAAATAATAATGGGCGAGCTCCCAAAATAAAGGACAAAACTATGGAAATAAAGGTTCAGAATTGTTTCAGATACTTTTGATAGATGTAATCAAAAGTATCTTCAGTGATAAAGTGAAGTGAAGCTCATAGATGAACTTCCCTTCAGGACCAGGTGCTAGGAAGGCTAAAGAGACTCTTGTTATAGAAAAATAAACTATTTAAAATATATAAGGATAAAAAGGATTTCTAACTCTAAGAGATTCTGACTCCACCCAAGTAAAACTCCCTCTTTTCATAAGGAACCACAGGCTACACTAATCCTCCCTGATCTGACTAACCCAAACTTATACTATTCTAAATAAAACTACCACTATTATCCTTATCAGTTTTAACTTTGCCTTTAAGTTATAAAAATAACAAATGCTAGCTGGTTGAGTCTCAATAAGAATCAAGTTAGGACTCTGAACCTTAATAAGACTCGGAGTCCAAACCAAAGACCAGATTTCTTTGGTCTTCTCAGAGTTTAATCAATCTATAAACAGTAATAAGATAATCAGTAGTGTTTCCCAAGTTGGAAAAGAAAACACTAAGCTCCTTTAGGTCTTTTACTCAGAGACAGACAGACAGACAAAGATGTTACCTTCTCCAGCCCTGAGAAAGTCCCTGCATGTGGCTTTGTCAACTGCCAGAGACCAACTGTCAAACTGCCACACCCAGAGAGAGTAACTGTCCCAGAAAAACTGCCACATTTGAAATTGACATACTGTCTCAGCTCTGCTTCAAACACCCTCCAATTCTTTCTCAAACCAATTTCTCTACTTCTTATCTCTAAACTAATAAAACAAGACTTATTTTCTAATATCATCCTTATAATCTTTATTCTTCTTGACTTCCACAGCCTTTAACTCTGTTAACTATCCTCTAGGCTTTTGGGCCACTACTGTCTCCTAGTTCTCCTACTTATCTAACCTCTCCTTCTTAGTCTCCTTTGCTGGATCCTTATCCAAGTCATACTAATGTTATAAGTAAATGGGCAGATAGAGAGGGAGAGGGGTAAACTGGATACTACCACTGCTAATTGGGTGACAGCAGTGATAGTTCAGATATGTGGCTAGAGCAAGATCACCTGAGTCTTGCCACCTAGCTAGATGTTGTACCACCTCCCTCCTTTATAACAGTGCCCAGGCAGGATCCTTCAGGTCAGTAGATGGTATCCCTTCAGGTCCCACGTGGGGTTGATTAATGATGGATATTGGGCTCTATTAGCCTTGGACATGTTTATCTGACTGTGTTGCTCCCTTCCCAGAGAAGTGATGAAACAACCACTCCAAGAAGGTACTTGAATAGCTTTATATTTAGCAAAGAAGGAATTTTAGGAAATGGGAAGAGGAATTGGGAAACCCTAAACTAATTCTAATAATAGTAATCCCTCAGAGCTGTAGGCAGGTGAGTGATTCTGGCTTGTTATTAGCTCTCCTGGCTCAGCCTGGCCACAGCCAAATCAGAGCAAGCAAGCTGCTGTTTGATGTCTTTCAGCTTCTTCTTCTTGCCAGATGTTATGCCTTTTACAGCCTCCAGGTACCAACCCTATCCACCCTCTTCTTCTCCTGACGACTTCCCGGATCCCTCCCAGGCCCTGGGATACCTAGATAATTAAAGATGTTTGAATTCCTAAATATCTAGGGGACAATAGAATAAGAAGATTGATGGTCTGGATACAGGTTGGCAGTGTTAATCAGGTACAAGACAGGAGTTCTTGCAAGGTTGAACCAAGCAAGTCACAAATCCCAATAGACCAGGGTCCACAGATCTCAGGTCCAAGGGAAATGAAAGGAACCAAAAGCAGGGCTGCCAGGGTATTTATACCCCCCCCACTCCCCCCCCCACCCAACCACTTTCTCCCCTGTCCTCATGGCCTCTGGGAACATTCTAATGTCCAACGGTCGTCACCTGTCAATCAACAGTGAGACTCTCTGCTCCCAGAGTTTCAATATAACACTAATCAGAGGTATCCTATAGAGTTCTGTCATGAGATTGCTACTCTTTTCCCTCTATACTATTTCATTTGTTGCTCTCATCAGCTCTCATGGAGCTCCCATTTCTATACCAATGATTCTCAAATCTTCCTATATAGCATTAATCTCTATGTGGACCTTCAGTCTTACATCTCCAACTGCTTTTCAGATATTTCAAACTAGATGTCCAATAGTCATCCTAAACTGAGTGAATCTAAAACAGTACTCATTATCTTTCCCCTTAAACTATCCCCTCCCTGTCTTCCCTATTACTGTCAAGGCACTATCATCTTTCCTGTCCCCCAGCCTCACATCCTAGGTGTCATTCTGGACTCTTTGTTTATCTCTCATTGTCCCCCTCCAATTCAGTCTCTTATAAAAGCCTCTCATTTTACTTTTGCAACACCTCTAATGCACCCCATTCTCTGCCTTTGGACACTGCCACTATTCCAATGCAGGTTTCTATCAAATCACACCTGGACTATTATAATAGCCTGATGGATTGGTCTCCTTGTCTCAATATTCTCCCCATTTCAGTCCATTCTCCCTTCAGCCACCAAAGTGATTTTTCTAAAGCACAGGTCCCACCTTGTTAACCCCTTACTCAAAACTCCATTAGCTCCCTATTGCAATAGATCCAGGGTCATATACATGTTTGATTTTCAACGCTCTTCATAATCTAGGCTGGCTTGTTGTCCCATCTTGAGCCATTCATGTTGGCCTCCTGGGTGTTCATGAACAAGACACTTCATCTCTTGGCCCCTGGCATTTTCTCTGGCATAGAATTTTCTCCTTCCCTGGAATATGCCCTCTCTTTATCTCTGCCTGTTGGCCTTCTTCAGCTAGCAATTAAAATCCTGTCTTCTACAAGAAGCCTTTCCCAAGCCCTTTTAATTTTAGTGCCTTCCCCTCTTGATTATTTTCTTATTATCCTATATGTAGTTTATTTGCATATATTTGTTTGTATGTTATCTTCCCTGTTAGTGTGTGAACTCTTTGAGGGCAGGAACTATCTTTTGCCTCCTTTTGTGTCTCCAATG
Organism: Gracilinanus agilis; assembly: GCF_016433145.1. Taxonomy (NCBI): domain Eukaryota; kingdom Metazoa; phylum Chordata; class Mammalia; order Didelphimorphia; family Didelphidae; genus Gracilinanus; species Gracilinanus agilis. The sequence goes on from NC_058131.1 coordinate 575,354,964, forward strand.
CTTAGCAGTGCCTGGCATAAAAATAGGCACTTAATAAATGTTTGTTTACTGACTAACAAAAAGACTGTAGACTTGGAGTCAGCAGATCTTGGTTCCATTCCTTCTGTACTATCTGTATGACCTTGGACAAAGCTCTTAAAAGACCTAAGTTGTCCACAATGTGCCAGCCTATATTGGAAGAGGGAATTTCCTATACCAGTGAAATCACAGGTAAAAAAATTGTAGAAGAGAGGCACCAGAGTATAATATACCTTACATTCACACTTTGTTTAGATTAACTTAAAGTTCTGTCAATGCTTCCTATATAAAATTATAATCAGAAAAATGGAAGAATATTTTAGTTTATAAGCCCAAAAGAAAGAAATTATCTTCTTCCTTCCTTTTCATTCAGTCCACAAACATTCTTAAGTACCTTTCATATACAATTCAATGTGCTTAGATGCTAGAGAAAATCAAAGATAAATAAGGTACCTGCCTTCAAGAAAATTTTAGTCTAGTCTAAAATATGTGCCCAAGTACCACTAAAATAATAACTTAAAATCTATGTGTAAGAGAAATATTATAATGTTAGGAAGGTAGATGATCTCAATTTAGAGAACTGATCTTAGTTTAAGAAATTGAGTGAGTCTTCTAGGAAAATTTGTCATTATTGCATTTCCTTGAATGATGAGTTGGGATATTATCAGACAGAAATTAGCAGGGAAGAGAGGCACACAGGGAATAGTGTACTCAAACACAGAAAAACATAAAATATGGTTGAGGGACATAAGTAATGCAATTTGGCTAAAAGCTAGAGATTGCCAAGTAGTATGAGATAATGTATGAGGTGGTGTTCATATTCCATTTGCCTAAGAAGTTATGTCTTCTCCTGATTTTTCATGTCTACAGAAGAAGTCAAAATGAATTTTTAGAAAAACTCAAAGCAGGGGCAGCTGGGTAGCTCAGTGGATTGAGAGCCAGGCCTAAAGATGGGAAGTCCTAGGTTCAAATCTGACCTCAGACCTCTTCCCGGCAGTGTGACCCTGGGCAAGTCACTTGACCCCCATTGCCTAACCTTAACCACTCTTCTGCCTTGGAGCCAACACAGTATTGACTCCAAGATGGAAGGTAAGGGTTTAAAAACAAAATTAAAAAAAATTCAAGGAATGTGTTTACCAATAAAATTTTTGCTTTTTGGGGTGTTACAGACCGGTTGATAGGCTTGCCAGAAGGACGTGCTCGAAATCACAACCGACCACAACAAATTCCGGTCCTAGCTGGAGTCGTTATTGAGGATATAGCAGTAGGAGCTGAACATACACTTGCTCTAGCATCAACTGGAGATGTATATGCCTGGGGCAGTAACTCAGAAGGACAGGTACATTTATCTCTTTTATCTATTTCTTTGATTCTTAGCAAAATTGTAAAACATTTATTAAGGGGATAGTGGACCTCTATTAAATCTACCAATTTTTAGGACATTCTTGCCCCCTGTTGACCTTTCAAAAACATTTCATATCATTTTTTTTTCAGTATATAAGCACTTATTTTCTCTCCCTGCTACTCCAATCAAAAAAAAAAATAAAGAAGAAAAAAAAAACTTTTGTAACATGTGTAGTCAAGCAAAAATAAAATCTGATATTGTCCATTGTCTAAAAATGTATTATTTTCCTTTCTCTAAGATTTGAGTACCTGACTTAGATTCCCATCCCACCCCATTCCCTATAACAATCTTGAAGGCTTTAGTGTTCATGCTTGCATTCCTTTAAACACCATGGTCTGCATCACTGATCTCTTTAACTCAGAATAAGGGATCTGATAATCATCCTGTACTCTGGCATGGGCATATCACATTTGTAGTATTGTATGCTTTGTGCACCACAGTTTTAGGAAAGACTTTGATAAGCTGAGACCTGTACAGAAGAGGACAACCTGGGTCATGAAGCCTCAGAATTTTTTCATAAAAGAATTGGTTGAAGGAACTTGGCATCTTTAGTCTGAAAGTTAGAAATTTCAGGGAGGACAGGATAGCTATAAAATGAGAGACTGGACTTATCCTTCTTGGTTGTAGAAGGAAAATGTAGGAACAAGTATTAGAAGTTATAGAGAAGTCAAGTTTTTACTCAGTTGTCCAATCCATTCTCCATTTAGCTATGAAACTAATATTCTTAACTCTACGTGTATTCATGTCTTACCCCCTCTTCAGTAAGCTCCAGTGAGAAGGCAGAACTAGGAGCAAGAGTATGAAAGTTTAGCCATGTTATAAAAAGAAACTTTCTATCAATTAGAGGTATCTAGATGTGATGCTGAGCCTCTAAATCAGTGGTTCCCAAACTTTTTTTGGCCTACTGCCCCCTTTCTAGAAAAAATATTACTTAGCCCCCTGGAAATTAATTTTTAAAAAATTTTAATAGCAATTGATAGGAAAGATAAATGTACCTGTTGCCATCACTGCTCTCCTGGAATCACTGTAGCACCCACCAGGGGGCAGAAGCTCCCACTTTGGGAATCACTGCTCTAGATGATAGTGGATTTCCCTCATTGGAAGTCTTTAAGCAAAGGCTAGATAACTAATTGCCTCATAAGTCATAGAAGAAATTATTATTCAGATGTAGGATGACACATGTTTGCTGTTCAATTAAAAGTTAGATCAGATGAATTCTGAAGTCTCTTGAATGATGAAATCTGAAATCCCTTGGCCTCTAATTATTCATTTCCACCATAAGCATTGTTTGACTTGTTTAGCTATAACATAAAAATACACAATAAAGAAGGAATATTTGTATTTCTTTTATCCCTTTTATATGATGTGTGAGGCATAATGAATGAACTTTATATTAAAGTGTTGGTGAAAGGAGGGGGAAAGTTATTTTTAAACCTTGTTAATTGAAACGTAGCCAGAAAATAACACTACTTTGATTTTTTTCTTGAAAACGAGTAGTATATCATTTTTCCCTCTTCAGGGACTTGAGTTGAAGTTAAATGGGTTATAAATTGAGCAGTTGCTCCTTGGACAGAGTAGGATCTGAGGCATATTTCATTAGGTCTTCCTCCTACTTGCTTCCCTAGACATTTTAATAGTGTTGTCTCTTTTAAAAAGCTTGAAAATATTCTTTGAAAAATGTTGGAAACTTTTAAATGTAATTGGGGGAAAATAAAATAAAGTTTAATTGAAAATACCCTCAAAAGGGAAAAGAAGTCACAATGCCACCTGAGATTGAGTGCCTTGATGGTGAAGGAATCTTTTTAAGCTTCACCAACAGGTGGAGCTACCTTCACCAATGACTTTCTGAGACACTGACCTAGCATCTATATCAGTCCCTATCACTAAATTACACTCCCATTCACCCCCATCCATTTAAAGTGTAGGGCATAGTTTTTTTTGAGAGGCAAGAGGACACAATGGCTAGAGGAGCACACATCCTAGCTGTGTGACCATGGGCAATTAATTCCCCTCATCTCTTAGTGCTGCAAGCAACTTTTAAAGGCAGGACAATGCTATAATGTCAAATTTGGGTCAAACCCAAATTTAGAGTCTGTGGTTCCAGCTTAACTGATGTAGTGTGATAGAACATACAAAGCAGCTGGGTAATACAGTGGACAAAGTGCTAGGGTTGGAGTCAGTAAGATTATCTTCCTGTGTTTTCAAATCTGTCCCCTGACACTTCCTGGCTTTGTGAGCCAGGGCAAGTCATTTAACCCTTTAACCCTGTTTGCCTCAATTTCCTCACCTGTAAAATGAGCTAGAGAAGAAATGGCAAACTACTTCAGTATCTCTGCCAAGAAAACTCAAAATAGGCTCGTGAAGAAGTAGAATAAGACATGACTGAAAACAAGTGAATTGCAATATGCCTGTGTCCTGATTAGAGTTAGTTTGGTGTGAAAGAAAGAGCAGTGGATCTAGATTTAGAGGACCTGAGTTCATATCCTGCCTCTGAGACTTACTACTTATATCACCTTGGCCAAGACATTTACTTCACAGACCTCAATTTCTTTATGTGTAAAATGAGGAGTTAAATTGGATGTCCTTGGGAAGTCCTTTTCAGTTTTAGATCAATGATTCTATGGCCCTGTAATACTTATGAAAATTTATCACACTCTTCAAAAGGGAAGATTCTTTTGTTCAGATTAAGGATGACCAGAAGAATGCCTGGTTGGCCATTAATGTTAGCATGTTTGTCAAAAAGTCACAATAAAATTGCCTTTTCTTAAGTGCAGATAATCATATTTCTGCTATTTACCCCTAAGGGTTGTTATGTCCTTTCCAACTCTTAAAGTGCTATTTTAATATAAGGTCTTACATTATTATTTTCTATTTTTTACCCATAAATAGAGATTTGCTTTTTAGTGGGGAAAAAGAAGTAGACAGTGAGAACCTCCTATACAAACTTGTTATGTTTCTCGAGTGTTCAGTGGCTGAAACACATGGTGTTCCCATTTAACTGAAGATAAAATCAACAGTGCATTAATTTACTCATTTAAGTATATGTTTCTAGTGGAAAAATTAGAGACAATTATGTGATGACATCAATTGTTTTGTTTTCTTTAAAAGAATTCATTTTCCTCTTTAGAATTGGAATCCAAGTCTATGGTCAGTAAGTGTCTCATCTGCAAGGTTTGGAGTGATGATAAAGCTAAATTAAATGAGTTCTTTTTTAGATGAATTTTCAGGAGATTAGGAGTCTGAGCTTATGGAAGTGATCTTCATGAAAGAAACATAATCATATTTGTTATTCTTCTGATAGAAGTGATTAGAGCATGTTAGTAACTTCTCATTTTTATTTAATAATCTTTGTTTCCTCTAATTCTTTCTGCTTTTATCAATTACAAGCTTGGATTGGGACACACTAACCATGTTCGAGAACCAACTCTAATAACAATTCTGCAAGGGAAGAATATTCGACAGATTTCAGCTGGTCGTTGTCATAGTGCCGCATGGACTGCTTCACCTGTTCCACCAAGAGCGCCAGGTGAAAAATAATTTATTTTTTCATGGATAGATTGGTTTGCTTTTCTGCTCTGAATTGCATCAAGTACTTATTTAGTAAAATCTTGCCCAACCCATTTTTTATGAAACCAGCACTGCAAATATTCTCATGGAGTTTGTTTGATAACTTATCTATAAATCATTTGCCCAGTAAAAGAAATTACATTTCTAAGAAACAAAGATCAAATTTGCACCATATATATAGCAGCATTTTTTGTTTTAATGAAAGAAAGAATAGAGCTTCCTAATGACCATTATTTTTCTCTGTCAAGGAATAAAAGGAATAAAAATTATTAAAACCATGTGTTCTTATGCTTTTTAAACTGTATAGAATTATTATATGGCTATGATTATTTATCCTAGAACTGCCTGTGCTTTCCTTTCACATAGGGGCACTCCTAGTTTCTGCAAAATCCATAGTAGGCATGAAAATTTGTCACATTAGAAACACCCGATTTTCAAGAGCTTCGTCTGCTTGTTTTATAGATGTCAGTAATCAGGAACAAAGTGAACTAAACAACTTATTTTCCTGGAAGAACTATTAAAGTTGGACAATGCAGTGTTGAACTTTTTTATACTGTTCTTAATTGAAACAAAATAACAGAGATATGTTAATATATGTTAATATATATGTTAATAATAGCTATGATAATATAAATTTTTTAAAACCCATTAACCTCTAGAATGTATTTGATTTTTGGCAGGTGTCTCAGTGCCTTTACAGCTGGGTTTGCCTGATGCTATCCCTCCCCAGTATGGTGCACTGAAGGAAGTGAGCATTCACACAGTAAGAGCCAGGCTCAGATTGCTCTATCACTTTTCAGATCTCATGTATTCTTCTTGGAGGTTACTGAATCTAAGCCCCAATAATCAGGTAAAACATTATTTGGTGGGGGGGAAATATAATAAGTAACTATGCCTTAAGTGTCTCTTATTTTAAAAGTATAAAATACTTTCACAACTAATTTTTTTAAATCTCAACATTTAAATAAAATGGAGAAATAGTAAATATAAGGACAATGTCACCTGAGAGACTGGTTCTAAGATTAGTGATAGGACAAGGATAAGAACTGTGGTCTCCTGACTCTCAACTGAGTATATTTTCTATCAGACCAGTTTACCTTTCTACCTTCTTACATATTTTGAAATGCTGAAAGTTGAAGTTCTTCCAAATGACTAAGCATATGAAAGTAATAAGAATCTTTAATTTATGTAGAGCCACATACGTAGTTTTAATAATATTTAGTGTTTGGCTAATTCACAAGAACACAGGTTCTGTAGTGTACATAAAAGTTGCATTTATACAACCATATACATTTAAATAGCCATGGTCCTCCTGAAGTAAAGTAAATTTCCCAAATTACAGCCTTTTTATAATAGCTTGTAAACTTTCAGGAAAAGAGCAGTCTGGCTTATGTTTTTGGTTCTTGCTAAGATCTATGCCTAAGGTAATTCTGCATTGATTCTAATTAAAAACAGATTCCTTCAGGGCAAGAACTGTCTTTTCATTTTTGTTTCTCTGTTCCCAGCACTTAACACATGTCTTTAACATAATAGGCATTTATTAAATGTTTGCTAAATTAAAGGGAATTATCTCTTCATTCTCCTTAAATGAATGTTTTTCTCTGACATCTAGCAGATTTGAGGGGAGAAACATTATTTTTTTCAACATATTCTTCGTTAGGTAGATGAGATTACAATAATAAGAATTATTTCTAAGTCTTATTCTTTTATACATTATGAATGAATGAAAAAACACTTATTTCTTACAATGGGTCAGGCACTCTGCTAAGCACTGGGAATGCAAATACAAAAAGCTAGGGCAGTCCTTTGCCCTCAAGGAGTTTACGTAGTAACCTAGGAGGAGTACTTTGATGGAAAAGATTTAGTGCATAATGCTTTTGGGGAGGAGATGAAGTGCCCTGTGGTTCATGGTTGAAGGAAGGGAAGGCGACTTGTGAGGTTGTGGAGAATGGAGCTAGAGAAGTAGCATTTCAGATAACGTTGCACTTTGTTACAGAATAGTACATCTCATTATAATGCTGGAACTTGGGGAATCGTGCAAGGACAACTTAGACCTCTGTTAGCACCAAGAGTCTACACACTCCCTATGGTACGGTCCATAGGAAAAACAATGGTACAGGGCAAAAACTATGGTCCTCAAATAACTGTAAAACGAATATCAACAAGGTTAGTATATGCATAGTGTATATTTTTTAATTATTGTCTGTAATTCTTCAGATGAACATTAGTTGGTAACATTGGTAACATAATCCTAAATTATGCCAAATCTAATTTATTTAAATAATACATACCTACTTTGTTGGTGGTGCTGATAGTCTGTTGACAATTACCAGTAGACATAATGAGCTTTGGAGCATATAAAATAATGTGTGAATATAGTGACTGCTTGCATGTAATGACAGACTTAAAACTTATTGTTTTTTTTTTAATACCAAAGGATACTGGGGCTAAAGGCTAATTACTTGATCCAACATGATATGTGCAATTCTGTGGGCAGATGCCCTCTAAGACTATTATTATGATGTGTGAAAATGTGTGAGAGTTGGTTTTTATTGCCTTTCTGCTTTTCTTTTAGAGGTCGAAAATGTAAGCCCATTTTTGTACAGATAGCAAGACAAGTGGTGAAGCTCAATGCTTCAGACCTTCGTCTGCCCTCACGAGCCTGGAAAGTTAAGTTGGTTGGAGAAGGTGCTGATGATGCTGGAGGAGTGTTTGATGACACCATTACAGAAATGTGTCAGGTATTTTTGCTGTCTGGTGTACTGGAAATAATCAGTAATATAGAGTCAGTTTTGTTTTTTGTTGATAGTTTCATAGGGAACCGAGTACTAGCAAGGAGATATTTATGACTTAGTGCCCTGAACTTAGTAGACACTTAAGAAATGTTTGAGTTGAATATTGCTATTAAGTGTATTGTGGTGCAGAAGGTGCAAATCAACCCTGCAAAGCCTTACTGCAGAATTTCTGACGGTTGAAAAGGGTTTAGAACCCTGACTAGAGGCAGTTGATCCTGGAGTCTCCGTCAGAGCAGGAGGGTCAACTGAGCTTGATCTTTGGGGCTGAAAACCTGGCCTTGATTCTGCAGCTTTTCTCTTGAGATTTGTAGCTTAGCTAATTCCTCTGGATCTCCCTGACCTTCCCTATCCCAATCATCATTTCCCTTCCTGAATTTCCTGTGGGGTTTTGGAAGAAGGGTGGATCTGGGTGGTAGAAATCAAACTTTGTAGACTTAGTTTCCCTGTAGTCAAGTAGGGCTTACCCTTGATACAAATTATCTCCTGAATCATTGTATGCAACTTTCCTAACCTTAAAGGCAACAAAACTTCCTGAGACTGAGGCAGGTCCTGTCTCAGTCTCACATTCCTGTGTCCCTCCCCCACCTGAAGCTCTCCCTAGGCAGTTGTTAGAGAATCCTTGTTTCCCCCTGTCCTTTATAACCAACCCTGCCAACTTAATAAACCCTGTTGTCATTTAATCAAACCTTTGGCTAAATCATTGATTGAATGATAAAAGAGGGATAAAGAGAGAGAAAGGAATAGTTTCTCTCTGGGTCCTGAGGGTAGTTGGAAACATCCATCTTGGAGGAAGTGGTGATCTCTATACTTCCTCTAGACTCTTCCTTTGTGAACCTGAGAAACTGACTAGAAAGCCCTCTAGTCCGTTTCAAGCCATTCTTGGCTGGCCCTAACCTTTGTCTGTGGAAGTGCCCTTCCTACCTGAAGGGTTCAGTCTGATTCCCTTCAGTGTCTCTGTCTCAAACCTATGTACCCAGGCTGTGTCTCCCTGCTGCAGCTGCCTGCCCAAATTACCTCATCCTCTCCCTTTGCTACTCTTTATACTTCAATGTTTATATTTCCAAAACCCAGTCATTCTCTTACACCTCCTACCACCTCAATTTACTACCTCCACTATTGCACCCTCCTTTCCTACCTTCTGACTTAGGGATCTACAAACCCCATCCACTTGCCTTATCATCCCCTATTACAACAACCTTATTATCCTACCTGCTTTAGTCCCTTATTATCACCTACTTGTCTAATACCCTTATTACAGTATATATAAGTAATATTAGGATTTGTAGAAAAGGCATCAGTATTTTGCTTTCTGTTAGTATTTGCATCTGCTTTATAATAATTTGACCAAGATTTTTTTTAATTAATTTTTTTTAAACCCTTAACTTCTGTGTATTGACTTATAGGTGGAAGAATGATAAGGGTAGGCAATGGGGGTCAAGTGACTTGCCCAGGGTCACACAGCTGGGAAGTGTCTGAGGCCGGATTTGAACCTAGGACCTCCTGTCTCTAGGCCTGGCTCTCAATCCACTGAACTACCCAGCTGCCCCTTAAGATTTTCAAAAGGTATGTTGACATTCTAAAAGCACCTGTGCTCTTAGTCTTGCTGGTGCTTTGGACATAAGTCAAAAGTACAGTCCTCTAAGGCAGAGTGCAGCCCAATCCAGATTAAAATATCATTGGGAGAGGCAGCTAGATGGCTCAAAAAAAAAAAAAAAAAACAACTCAGGGGCAGCTGGGTAGCTCAGTGGATTGAGAGCCAGGCCTAGAGACTGGAGGTCCTAGGTTCAAATCCGGCCTCAGACACTTCCTAGCTGTGTGACCCTGGACAAGTCACTTGACCCCTATTGCCTACCCTTACCACTCTTCCACCTATAAGTCAATACACAGAAGTTACGGGTTTAAAATTTTAAAAAACAAAAAACAAAAAACAACAACTCATACCTTCTGCTTTAGAATTAATACTGAAGTCAGATTTAAACCCAGAACCTCTGGGCTCCAGGCCTGGTGCACTATCTACTGAGACATCTAGTTGCCCCTTCTGGGATTTTATTGACACTTCACTACTACATCAGAGGTTTCAAGTTTTTTTGTTTTTTTTTTATGTCATGGACCCCTTTGGTACTTTGAATGAAGTCTATGGGCTTCTTCTCAGAATATAATGTTTGTTGCTTACAGTAATAATTGAAAGAAAAGAAAAAGAAAATCCCATTGGCAGCATCGACCCCATGTTGACTTTGACATAATTTTGGTTGTCATTGCATCAAGATTTATTAGTCACATGTAGCTTGTACATGAAGAATTTTTGACTAAATAATGTTAGTAAAAAATTGTAACTTTAGGAGCTACTTTTCTAGTGTTTCTTTGACTGAATCATAGTAATATGTGTTTCATAGGTATTTCCCAACTGCTATTCACATACCATTTGTTTCTGACTTTGGTTCATCACACTCTTAAATGTTTTTCATGAAAATAGATTTCCTCATTTAATTTTAAATGGAAAACTTAGACATCTGTGAAATATAGAAGTATAGAGCTGGTTGGTTCTAGCATATTATGATTTCATTGTAAACTTTTTCCCCCGGGTGGAAATGGGGAATGTGAATCAGGAAATGAGATTAAATGCATTGGTACTTGATTGTTATTTTTGAAGAAAATATGTTTTTAATCTGACAGGAACTTGAAACTGGTGTAGTTGACCTTCTTATTCCATCCCCAAATGCTACAGCAGAAGTGGGTTACAACAGAGACAGGTAAGTAAGTAAGAATTTGCTGAACACCTACAGTAAATTCTGCAATCTATATCATAAAACCTTGAGTCATCTAATCTGTTAAATGGTAGTGCATATGATCTGTAGCTTAAGAAATTTTTGGTTCCAAAATCCATTAAAAGATCATCTAAGTTCCCAGCTGTGTGACCCTGGACAAGTCACTTAACTCCAATTGCCTACCCTTACCACTCTTCTGCCTTGGAGCCAATACTCTGTAAGACAGAACATAAGGGTTTAAAAAAAAAATGATAATCTAAGAGGCTAAAACTTAACACTTTATCGTTTGTAATATTTAATTATTGGTTTCTTAGTTTATGGAATTTTAACAGTTATAAATAAAAATTATTTTATGGAAGATACTTTGAAACAAGTCTAATAATTGCTTTATTTTACCTAACTTTTATTTATTATGTTCTCTTAAATATTCTTACTTTTAACAAAGACCATATATTTGGATAATTATATATTTCATAGATTTTGCATCCTAACTTATTACTAAAAGAACTAGGGGAAAGTTTGTCCACTTTCTTTTTTTTTTTTTTTTCAGGTTCCTTTTTAATCCTTCAGCCTTCTTAGATGAACACTTAATGCAGTTTAAGTTCTTAGGAATTCTGATGGGTGTTGCTATCCGTACCAAGAAGCCTTTAGATCTCCACTTGGCTCCAATGGTTTGGAAACAATTATGCTGTATCCCACTCACTTTGGAGGACTTAGAGGAAGTGGATCTGCTCTATGTGCAGACCCTTAATAGCATTCTTCACATTGAAGACAGTGGGATTACTGAAGAGAATTTCCATGAGGTAAATTGCATATGCGACATCTTGTTATTGTGGTTTATTGAAAAATTTACATAAGTTGGTATTAATAGAAATATTTCTTTAAAAATTCAAGTTCTGACAAATAGTTGCCATTTGGTTTGGCTTCATATGTCTTTGCTACCTGCAGCAAATGAAAACCCAACTTACTGCTGCTTAAATCTGTTAATGGAGAAAATCATATCACCCTCAGCTTCTACTACTAGCCCTCCTCCAGTAATGTATTAGCAGGCTTTGGTACAGCGAATATAGTAGTAAACCTCAGTTTGGGGAGTATTTTTAACCATGCATACTTTACATATACTGTGACAGAGTAAATCTATTTACATTTTTTTTGGTTAAAATTTTTGGCATTTTAGAAATATTGTAAGCATACTTTTTATCCTCTCTTTCTAGATGATTCCTCTTGATTCTTTTGTGGGTCAGAGTGCTGATGGCAAAATGGTTCCTATTATCCCTGGTGGGAATAGCATTCCACTTACATTTTCCAATAGGAAGGAATATGTGGAAAGGGCTATTGAGTATAGACTTCATGAAATGGACCGGCAGGTGAGATGAATGAATACTTTGAAAATTTTGTCCTCAATGATTCTGATTTTTTGTATTTCAGCTCTTAAGTCACTAGAGAATTTTGGGATATACATTTACTGTATTTGATTTGTATTAAATTACAAATTCTAAGTAAAGACTTTTCATAGTAATAACTCAATATTTCTAATGATACCTTTTTCTTTCCAGCATGTTTCAACTGTTCCAACCAACCGTATTCTTAGAATTCCCTAAAAATATCTGAATAATTTCCAGCTCTTTCTTTGCCACTACTCAGTGCTTGTCATCTTTATACCAAGAACTCTTCACTCTAGTTCTTTTTTTTATATTTTTTTAACATTTAATAATATTTATTTTTTAGAAAAGTTAACATGATTACATGATTCATGTTCTTACTTTCCCCTTCACACCCCACCCCCCCCCCGACCTCCCTCACCATGGCCGATGTGCATTTCCACTGGTTTTAACATGTGTCATTGATCAACACCTATTTCCAAATTGTTGATCGTTGCATTGGTGTGGTAGTTTCGAGTCTACATCCCCATCATTGTCCATCTCAACCCATGTGTTCAAACAGTTGCTTTTCTTCTGTGTTTCCACTCCTGTAGTTCTTCCTCTGAATGTGGGTAGCGTTCTTTTCCATAAATCCTTCAGAATTATCCTGGGTCATTGCATTGCTGCTAGTACAGAAGTACATTACATTCAATTTTACCACGATGTATTGGTCTCTGTGTACAATGTTCTTCTGGCTCTGCTCATTTCGCTCTGCATCAATTCCTGGAGGTCTTTCCAGTTCACATGGAATTCCTCCAGTTTATTATTCCTTTGAGCGCAATAGTATTCCCTCACCAGCATATACCAGTTTGTTCAGCCATTCCCCAATTGAAGGGCATACCCTTGTTTTCCAGTTTTTTGCCACCACAAAAAGCGCAGCTATAAATATTTTCGTACAAGTCTGTTTATCTATGATCTCTTTGGGGTACAAACCCAGCAGTGGCATGGCTGGATCAAAGGGCAGGCATTCTCTTATAGCCCTTTGAGCATAATTCCAAATTGCCAGCCAGAATGGTTGGATCAGTTCACAACTCCACCAGCAATGCATTAATGTCCCAATTTTGCCACATCCCCTCCAGCATTCATTACTCTCCCCTTCTTTCATTTTAGCCAATCTGCTAGGTGTGAGGTGATACCTCAGAGTTATTTTGATTTGCATTTCTCTAAATTATTAGAGATTTAGAACACTTTCTCATGTGCTTATTGATACTTTTGATTTCTTTGCCTGAAAATTGCCTATTCATGTCTCTTGCCCATTTATCAATAGGGGAATGGCTTGATTTTTTTATACAATTGGTTTAACTCCTTGTATATTTGAGTAATTAGACCCCTGTCAGAGTTTTTTGTTATAAAGATTTTTTCCCAATTTGTTGTTTCCCTTCTGATTTTGGCTACATTGTTTTTGTTTGTACAAAAGCTTTTTAGTTTGATGTAATCAAAATCACTTATTTTACATTTTGTAATTTTCTCTAACTCTTGCTTGGTTTTAAGATCTTTCCTTTCCCAGAGATCTGACAAGTAAACTATTCTATGTTCATTTAACTTATTTATAGTTTCCCTCTTTATATTCAAGTCATTCACCCATTCTGAATTTATTTTGGTGTAGGGTGTGAGATGTTGATCTAAACCTAATCTCTCCCATATTGTTTTCCAATTTTCCCAACAGTTTTTGTCAGATAGTGGATTTTTGTCCCAAAAGTTGGGCTCTTTGGGTTTATCATACATTGTCTTGCTGAAGTCACTTACCCCAAGTCTATTCCACTGATCCTCCCTTCTGTCTCTTAGCCAGTACCATACCGTTTTGATGACCGCTGCTTTATAGTATAGTTTAATATCTGGTACTGCCAGGCCCCCTTCCTTCACATTTTTTTTCATTATTTCACTCCAGTTCTTAAGAATCACCTTTTCCATATAGCTTTTCTCTAATATTTATCCATGATACAATTACCCTTACTTTGAATTTCCTTAGTATTTAATATTACATATACTTCACACACATGTGCACATATCATTTCTTTGTTTACTGTACTTTTATATTTTTATATTCCTATGTACTTAATGTATGAGCATAAAATATTAATGTTTAATATTAGTTACTATAATAAATTCAAAGAAAAGGTAAGATCATTAAGCAATAAATGTTTATGTAGATGAATAAATGCATAAACATTGGGGAAAGGATAATGTAGAACAAGTGAAAATAGAAGTCCAGTTTTTTGTCAATAAAATTTTAATTACAATCTGGAATTTCCTAGAAAGCTGGGTAAAATGAAAGCTAAGTAAATGGAGATACATAATAAAATATCTGTAGTACATTTAATTTTCTTTCTGCTGCTGACTGTTACCTTGGCCAATCATTTTATTTCTCTCTCTTTTTCTTTAAAACCAATAATCATATTCATAGTTACTTCACTGATGTTTTTGACTTATAAGAAAATTTTAAGCCTTTTGGACAAAATGATCTTGTGAAAATATAAGATAACTGTTAGTCTGCTATTATCATAGCATAGACAGTGTCATTCAGTCAGAAAATATTAATTAAATACAACATGCCAGGGATTGCGCTAAACCTCTGACGATTCAAAGAAAGATAAAAAAGTCCCTGCCTTCAAAGAGTTCATAGTCTAATAGGAAAGCAGCAGTAAATATGTACAACAAACAAGCTATCTGCAGGAGAAATAGGAAATAGCCAACAGAGAGAAAGCACTAGAATTAAGAGAGATTAGGAAAGACTTTTTGTAGAAGGTGGATAGTTGGTTTATGAAAGAAGGCAGAGAGGTCTCGAGGCAGAGATGAGAAGTGAGAGCATTCTAGACATGGAGGACAGCCAGAAAAATGACTAGAACTGAGAGAGAGAGTGTCTTGTTTGTGGAAGAGCACGGAGGGCCAAGGTCACCAGATTGAAAAGGACATTGAAGGGGTGGGGGAATAATAAAGTATAAAAGACTGGAAAAGGGATAGGAGTAGGGCCAAGTATTAGAAGGCCTTGAATATTTAACAGGATTTTGAATCAGCTCCTGAAGGTGATAAGAGAGCCACTGGAGTTTATTGAGTTGAGAGGAGTACATGGTGGTTCTCTGTACTTTAGGAAAACTGCTCTGGCAGCTGAATGGAGGATGGATTGAAGTAGAGAGACTTGAGGGAGGGAGACCCACCAACAGGCTAACTAGTCCCAGCATGAGGTGATCAGGGCCTATACTATATTGGGGGCAGTGTCAAAGGAGAGAAGGGGGCACATTCAAGAGATGGTGCAAAAGTTAAATCGACAGACCCTGATAACAGTTTGGATCTGGAAAGTGAGAGAGAGAGAGGAATCAAAGATGACTCCTAGATAGTAAGCCTGAGGGACTGAGAAAATGCTGGTGCCCTTAACAGTAGTAGGGCAGTTTGGAAGGGGAAAGTTTAAAGAGAAAGATAATGTGTTCAGTTTTGGATATGTTGAGTTTGAGATGTTAGTCTAGAAGTAAGTAGAGAAGTTAGGTCTGGATAAGCAGATTTGAGAATCACAAGCATAGAGCTAACAACAAAATTGAAAGAAAAGAAATGTGCTGTGGTCTGTACTCTTGAGTCCATCAGCTTCTGCCTTTGGGTGAAAAACATGTTTTATCTTGATCCTTTGGAACTGATTAGTCTTTGTGTTGATCAGGTTCTAAATCTTTCAGATTCAATTATCTTTATGGCATTGCTATATAAATTGCTCTCCTGTATCTGCTCCCTTCATTTTGCATTGATTTAAACAAGTCTTTGCAGGTCTGTGAAGTCATCCCTTTTATCATTTATTATAACACAGTAGTAAACATCACATTCATAATACCATAACTTGTTCAGCAATCCCCAATTGATAGGTATCTCCTCAGTTTCCAATTTTTTGCCACCACAAAAAGAACTACTATAAATACTTTTATCTATATATTGTTCCTTTTCCTCTTTCATTGAATTTTTTGAGGTGTAGACCTAGTAGCAGTATCACTGAGTCAAAGGATCTGCACAGTCTAATAGCTTTAGGGCCATAGTTATAGAATGATTGAATACAACTTCACCAACAATGCATCAGCTTACCTGTTTTCTTAACAGCCCTTCCGGCATTTTCATTTTCATATTTTGTTTTCTTAACCAATTTAAGGGCATGCAGTAGAACCTCAGAGTTTTACTTCCATTTGCTTTAATTACTAGTGATTTAGAGCATTTTTATATGACTATTGAGTACTTGAATTTCTTCCTCTGAAGACTGCCTATTCATATTCTTTGACAATTTATCAATTGAGGAATGGCCCTTAATATTGTAAATTTGACTTCATTCCCTATATATCATAGAAATGAGACCTTGTAATGCAAGGTGGCTAACAGAAACTTTTTGCTTCTGTAATTTCTAATGGTCACAAAAAGTCAGTTAAATCTTAGAATCTTCAGAAAGTCAGTTGGAACTTGAAACTATAAATAGAGGTGAAGTTCCAACTGTTTTGCCTTCTGGCTTTCGCTGTGGCTGGAGGCTTTTGCTTTGACTTAGCCTGTTAGCTGTGGCCTTTCGGCTTGGCTTGGCTTTAGCCTTGGCCTGTGCTTATTATTTTGTCTTGGGGAAATTTAAACCTATCTCATTTCTCTGGACCTCTCCCTGATCTCTCCTTCTACATTCCCTTCCCTTCCCCTGAATTTCCTGTGGGTCCTGGGTGGAAGGGAGGGCTTGGTGATTGAACATTGTGGGTTTTAGTTTCTATAGACAAGTAGAGTATCCTCAAATAAGTCACCCCTAGTTTTAGTGATTCAATAAGGACTTTACTTAAAAGGTGGTCAAATCTCCCAACTGGGAGAGCAGGTTCTCTCAGTCTAAACCTCTCTGCGACCCATCCCCCACCCTCACCCCCCTCCCTAGCAGCAGTTAGAAAATCCTGAACCTCTTTCCCTCTGACTAACCTGAGATTAATAAATTCCCTCGTTACCTACTCAAAGCCTTTGGTGAATCATTGTATCGAAGATTGAGGCAAGGGCTAAAGAGGGAAGGAATCATTTTCTTTTTATTTCTTGAGAGAACTGAGGGCATCCATCTTGGCAGGAAGTACCTATCCAAGACTTCCTCCAGCCATCAATTTGACTGGCAGGGAGGGGCCCTCTTGACTCCTCCCTCAAGAGACTTTAGAAACTAACAAAGAGAAATCCTTGAGCCAAAACCTAAACATTTCTTACTGGCCTTAATTTCCTCCCTGTATCCTCTGTCTCAAGCTTCTGGGAATAAACCTATTTGATTTGCCCTCTCCTACATACCCCATTTCTTTTATCTCCTATATACCTTCCCTTACCTTCATTCCTCCTCCAATCACCTTATAATCACCTAATATCCCCTTTTATCCTTCCTCACACCCAAATTGCGTTCAAGACCCACTCAGATTACTTACTTTTTATAACATTAATTGGCAAGCAAAGTTAGTGAACTACCTAAAATCTTCTAAAACAAACAAAATGAAGCTGGCTAGGATAACATTTATCCTATCTGGCATCTCGATGATTTCTTGGTCCCTAATGCAGGGTATGGTGGATTTTTGTTTTATAAGGGTCCCTAATTTCGTGCAACAACTACTGAACATCTACAATTGTTATAAATGGTGTGCTCTGACCCTGGCCAAATGTATTTGCTTTATCCCAACAGCCATAGCCATAATCCTAACAATCTGGCAATTCCTTATGATCTCGAAAAATGTTTTCTCTCACCTCTGGCAATGGTTTAACTCAATTACTTCACAAAAGAAAGATACTGATTCTGGGGAACTAGTAGATAACATCAAACTACTATTCCAAGTACTAAAACAGATAAGGGAAGGAAAAGAACTAGACAAACACACAATTCTCCAGCTAGAACCTTCATCAGAGAAATTTGCTATAAAGATTTTTTCCTGCTTTTCTTCTAATTTTTACTGCATTGGATTAATTTGTGCAAAACCTTTTTAACTTTATGTAATTAAAATTACCCATTTTTGCTCTTGTGAACCTCTTTATCTCTTCTTTGGTCATGAACTCTTCCCCCTACATAGATTCTGACAATTAACTTTTTCTTTGCTCTACTGATTTGCTTTTGATTTCACTCTTGATGTCTAAATCATGTAACCCATTTTGAGGTTCTCTTGGTATACCAATTAGACCATTTCATGGCTCTATCAACAGTATATTGTTGTCTGCTTTTCTCAACCCTTTCAGCTTCATTTCTTTCCATCTTCTGCCATCATTGTCAATTTGCTGGGTGTGAGGTAAAGCCTCAGAGTTGTGTTGCATTGCATTTTTCTTCTTATTAGTCATTTGGAGCATTCTTTTATATGGCTTAAGAGTGTGGACTTCTTTTGAGAATTCTGTGAATATTTTTTGACCATGTATCCATTAAAGAATGAATCTTGGTCTTTGTATATTTATATTGTGTATGTAGCTAGTTGTATTTGTGTTGGTTAGAATATTGAATATCCAACACTTATCATAGGTATGTGATAGAAAGATGTTTTTTTTTCCAATCAGCAGTTTTCCTTTGTTATCCTATCTGCCTAAGTTTTTCAGGTTTCTATAGTCAGAATTGCCTTTTTATCTTTTGTGATCACTTGTATCATTTGTTTATGTGACTCTTCCCCAGTGATATGTGTGAAAGTTACCTAATCTTGTTGTCTTCTTTTTTTTGTTGTTGTTGCTGTGGTATTTTTGTTTCAAAAAAATAAAAGCTTCATTACTTCGTAACCACATTCTATAATTTTGCCTAGACAAAAATGCTGTTTCTCCCATTTAACAAATTAATAAATATCACAATAAGGTTTCCTTGCTTAAAATGTATTGCTTTGTCCATTCTGAATTAAGGAGCTCAGAACGTTTTGTGAAATAAATTGGATAGTTATTTAATTCAACTCAGTTAACAAGTATTTATTAAAACATCTGCTCTGTGTCAAGCACATAGGAACTGAGGGTGCAGATTCATAAGGATCTTAGATTTCAGAGTATATCATTGCAGTGTCAATGGTAACTTTGTACAATAGATGCTGCTGGTGTCTCATAAAGGAAATATAAACAGAAACAGTACATAAGAAATCTTGGTCTTCCTGTTCTTCACTGGATAGAAACATGCATTTATGAGGCTGAGGTTATTTTTAATCTGAATTTTAAATCCTTTATTGGATTTAGTTATAAAGTCCAGTGCTAGCCTCTTAATGATATCCTCTGCAAAAAAAGTATTTGTTAAATCTAGTAGGCTTTATGATATTCTCCATTCTTTCAGTATTTGAAAAGTTTAGTTTTAAATTTTCAGTGCTCTCCATTTTTATTGATAGCAGTTTTTAAGTAACCCCTATTCATATTAAGCAGGTATTAAAACTTCTATTTTCAGTAGATTATAGTACAATAGAGGGCATAGGGAATAGAATTCTGGACTTGAATTCAGGAAGACTGAGGTTTAAATCCTTCCTCTCATGCCTATTAACTGTGGCCATTTACAACTCAATTTCCTTATCTATAAAATGGGAATAGTAACTTGTAGAAACCCCAGGTATTGTTGCTGTTTTTTATTCTTGTTCTCATTCAAAGAGGAGTCAGCTTTAGTTAATTAATATGTGCTTATAGTCAAATGCTCTACTCTTATGTTAGTGAACCATGATTTTTGGCTTGAATGTACCCAGATGAGTTGTTCTGAATCTTATTTTATTTTTCTATATAAACTCATTGGTTCTTATGGATCTTTAAATAGATGACTTCTAGATCTCTATATCTAATCTTTATCTCTTTTCTATATTATGAATTGCTTTTTGGACATTTTGAACTAGGTAGCTTATATAGGAGTCTCAGATTTAACATGACTAATACAAGAATTTGCTTTTTCCTCAAACCTAGACCTCTTCCTGAATTTACTTACTTGTGTTGAAGATGCTACCATTCTTCCAGCACATGGGTATAAACTTTGGAGTCATCCTCAACTTCTCTCTCACCATCACCTTAACTATCTAATCACTTGCAGTGTCTTCTTTTTTTTTTTTCTTGTGAATAGCGGGATTTTATTTTATTTTTTTTATTTTTTAAACATTTATTAGTATTCATTTTTAACATGGTTACATGATTCATGCTCCTACTTTCCCCTTCACCCCCCGCACTCCCCCCACCCATGGTCGATGCACATTTCCACTGGTTTTAACATGTGTCATTGATCAACACCTATTTCCAAATTGTTGATAGTTGCATTGATGTGGTAGTTTCGAGTCTACATCCCCAATCATGTCCACCTCAACCCATGCGTTCAAGCAGTTGTTTTTCTTATGTGTTTCTTCTCCTGCAGTTCTTCCTCTTGAATGTGGGTAGCGTTCTTTTCCATAAATCCTTCAGAATTATCCTGGGTCATTGCATTGCTGCTAGTACAGAAGTACATTACATTCAATTTTACCACGATGTATTGGTCTCTGTGTACAATGTTCTTCTGGCTCTGCTCATTTCGCTCTGCATCAATTCCTGGAGGTCTTTCCAGTTCACATGGAATTCCTCCAGTTTATTATTCCTTTGAGCGCAATAGTATTCCATCACCAGCAAATACCACAGTTTGTTCAGCCATTCCCCAATTGAAGGGCATACCCTTGTTTTCCAGTTTTTTGCCACCACAAAAAGCGCAGCTATAAATATTTTCGTACAAGTCTGTTTATCTATGATCTCTTTGGGGTACAAACCCAGCAGTGGCATGGCTGGATCAAAGGGCAGGCATTCTCTTATAGCCCTTTGAGCATAATTCCAAATTGCCAGCCAGAATGGTTGGATCAGTTCACAACTCCACCAGCAATGCATCAATGTCCCAATTTTGCCATATCCCCTCCAGCATTCATTACTCTCCCCTTCTTTCATTTTAGCCAATCTGCTAGCTGTGAGGTGATACCTCAGAGTTATTTTGATTTGCATTTCTCTAAATTATTAGAGATTTAGAACACTTTCTCATGTGCTTATTGATACTTTTGATTTCTTTGCCTGAAAATTGCCTATTCATGTCTCTTGCCCATTTATCAATTGGGGAATGGCTTGATTTTTTATACAATTGATTTAACTCCTTGTATATTTGAGTAATTAGACCCCTGGCAGAGTTTTTTGTTATAAAGAGTTTTTCCCAATTTGTTGTTTCCCTTCTGATTTTGACTACATTGTTTTTGTTTGTACAAAAGCTTTTTAGCTTAATGTAATCAAAACCATTTAATTTACATTTTGTAATTTTCTCTAACTCTTGCTTGGTTTTAAAATCTTTCCTATCCCAGAGATCTGACAAGTAAACTATTCTATGTTCACTTAACTTATTTATAGTTTCCCTCTTTATATTCAAGTCATTCACCCATTCTGAATTTATCTTGGTGTAGGGTGTGAGATGTTGATCTAGACCTAATCTCTCCCATATTGTTTTCCAAATTTCCCAGCAGTTTTTGTCAAATAGTGGATTCATGTCCCAAAAGTTGGGCTCTTTGGGTTTATCATACACTGTCTTGCTGATGTCATTAACCCCCTAGTCTATTCCACTGATCTCCCTTCTGTCTCTTAGCCAGTACCATATTGTTTTGATGACAGCTGCTTTATAGTATAGTTTAATATCTGGTATTGCTAGGCCCCTTTTTTTCCGTTATTTCCCTTGATATTCTTGATCTTTTGTTATTCCAAATGAAATTTGTTATAGTTTTTCCTAATTCAGTAAAGTTTTTTGGTAATTTGATAGGTAAGGCGCTAAATAGGTAAATTAATTTGGGTAGAATGGTCATTTTTATTATGTTAGCTCATCCTACCCATGAGCAATTAATGGCTTTCCAATTGTTGAGATCCAGTTTTATTTGTTTGGAAAGTGTTTTGTAGTTGTTTTCGTATAATTGTTGTGTTTGTTTTGGTAGATTTTCCCAAGTATTTTATATTGTCTAGGGTGATTTTAAATGGTGTTTCTCTTTCTACCTCTTGCTGCTCTAATGTGTTGGAAATATATAGAAATGCTGTTGATGTATGTGCATTTATTTTGTATCCTGCAACTTTGCTAAAGTTGTTGATTATTTCTACAAGCTTCTTAGTTGATTCTCTAGGATTTTTTAAGTATATCATCATATCATCTGCAGAGTGATAGCTTAGTCTCCTCATTCCCTATTTTGATACCTTCAATTTCTTTTTCTTCTCTAATTGCTACTGCTAGTGTTTCTAGTACTATGTTGAATAGTAGAGGTTATAATGGGCATCCTTGTTTCACTCCTGATCTTATTGGGAAGGCTTCTAATTTATCCCCATTGCATATGATGTTTGTTGATGGTTTTAGGTATATACTGTTTATTATTTTTAGGAAAGGTCCTTCTATTCCTATACTTTTCAGTGTTTTTCAATAGGAATGGATGCTGTATTTTGTCAAAGGCTTTTTCAGCATCTATTGAGATAATCATGTGATTTTTGTTTGTTAGACTGTTGATATGGTCAATTACTTGAATGGTTTTCCTAATGTTAAACCATCCTTGCATTCCTGGTATAAATCCCACCTGATCATGGTGGATGATCTTCTTAATTACTTGCTGGAGTCTCTTTGCTAGTATTCTATTTAGGATTTTTGCATCCATGTTCATTAGGGAGATTGGTCTATGGTTTTCTTTCTCTGTTTTTGATCTACCTGGCTTTGGAATCAGTACCATATTTGTGTCATAAAAGGAATTTGATAGGACTCCTTCTTTGCTTCTATCAAATAATTTGTATAGTATTGGGATTATTTGCTCTTTGAATGTCTGATAGAATTCACTTGTGAATCCATCAGGTCCTGGTGATTTTTTCTTAGGGAGTTCTTTGATGGCTTGTTCAATTTCTTTTTCTGATAAGGGATTATTTAGGTATTCTATTTCTTCTGCTGTTGATCTAGGCAATTTATATTTTTGTAAATATTCATCCATATCTCCTAAATTGTTATATTTGTTGCCATATACTTGGAAATCTTCAATTTTGTTGCATGCCCATACTTTCCCCTGGAAGTATATAGTCAATTTCAATGGGTAGTTGATCCATGGTTGAAGGCCCAGCTCTCTTGCCTTTCTGAATATCATATTCCAAGCCTTGCGGTCTTTTAGCGTGGAGGCTGCCAGATCCTGTGTGATCCTGATTGGTGCTCCTTGATATTTGAATTGTCTCTTGCTGGCTTCTTGTAAGATTTTTTTCTTTTACTTGGAAGCTCTTGAATTTGGCTATTATATTCCTGGGGGTTTTCTTTTCTGGGTCTAGTGTAGAGGGTGATCTATGGATCCTTTCAATGTCTATATTGCCCTCTTGTTGTAGAACTTCAGGGCAATTTTGCTGAATAATTTCTTTTAGTATGGAGTCCAAGTTTCTATTAATTTCTGCTTTTTCTGGAAGACCAATGATTCTCAAATTGTCTCTTCAAGCCCTGTTTTCTTGATCTGTCACTTTCTCATTGAGATATTTCATGTTTCCTTCTATTTTATCAGTCTTTTGACTTTGTTTTATTTGTTCTTGCTGCCTTGAGAGATCATTAGCTTCTAATTGCTCAATTCTAGTCTTTAGGGACTGGTTTTCGGTTATAATCTTTTGGTTTTCCTTTTTAATCTGGTCATTTCTGGTCTTCAGTTGATGTGCCTCACTTTCCAATTGTGAAATTCTGCCTTTTAAACCGTTATTTTCTTGCCAGATCTCTTTCATCTTTTTCATCATCTCAGATTTGAACTCTTCAATAGCTTGTGACCAGTTTTCATTATTTTGGGAAGATTTGGATATGATTTCTTGTTTGTTTCCCCTCTGTTGTCTGGATTTTCTCTGTGTAAAAGTTGTCGAGTGTTCCAGAGTTATTCTTGATAATCTTTTTCCTCTGGGCTTCCCGATTTTGGCTTGCCATTATTGTTAGCCCAGCGCCTTCTCAGCTTTATCCTCACTCTCAGGGTCTGTCTGCGCTTTCTAGGCTCCCAAGATCTCAGGTCTCGTTGTTCTCGGGGTCGAGCCTCCTGGTCATCCCTGGTCTGCCCCTTTGCCCGAGGCTCTTTCAGCAGTCTCAGGGGCTGCTTCCACAGCCACGCTCCCATCTGCACAGGGTCCCCACTTGAGGTCCAAGCCTGTGCTCGAGATCCTTGTCTGCGCCTAGGCCACCGCCTTCACCCGTGCAGACGCTCAGGAAAATCCGTGCAAGTTCTTTAGCCTCTTGGGGTCCTAAGTCTTGCTGCTCTCAGGAACAAGCCCTGGAGCTGCCAGTGAGTTAATTAATGGGTGCCCCAAACCTGCTTTCACTTTTGTGCTCTGGTCTCTGAGATGTACGTGGGGGTGGGGGGGGCGGCTTCTTCCTCTCGCGTTTTAGTGAGAGCTGTTTCACCCCTTCACAGCATGGAAATGCCCTGGTTCCACGTACCTTCAATGCTGCACCCTGTTGTGGGGTCCCTTCGTTCATCTGGATTCATTTTTATGTCCCCTTGAGGAGTCCTGTATGCTTCAGTTAGGAGAGATCAAGCAGTGCTTCTCCTTACTCTGCCGCCATCTTAACCCTGCAGTGTCTTCTTGATGCTACTTTCTTGAAGTCTCTTGCATCCAACCCCTTCTCTCAACTACTCTTGTTCAAGCTGCTATCACCTTTTGCCTGGTCTATTTCATTAGTATACAAATTAGTTTCATAACCTCAAAGATCTCCCCTCTCTAACCATCCTTAACATAGTTTGCCAAAGAGATATTCCAAAAACACAGATGGGACTGTGTAACTTCCTTGTTGCATAACTCCATTGGGCTCCCTCTCACATCTAAGATCAAATACAAACTCCTCTATTTGGACTTTGAAATTCTCACACTCTTGGCTCCAGACTACCTTTCTATGATTACATATCATACTCCTTGACTCTTTGGTTCAGCCAGACCTACTGCCTTGCTATTCCTTGCTTTTTCTAGCTGCTTTGCTGTTCCTTACACATGACATTATATTTATGAGGTGCTGCACTATCATTGACTACAACATATGTTGTCTCCAATATACGTTGCCTGAAATAAACTGACTTCTACCCTTTAGACTCCTGAATTTCCTCCAAAGCTCAGCATAAACCTTACCTTCTTTATGAGACCTCTCTTTTTTTTCCCTCTGCTGCTGTCTCCTCTCACTCAAATTACTTTGTATTTCTTTTGTATGCATTTAATTGGTTTTATACATTGTCTTTCCCTATAGAGTATAAACTCTTTCAGAGCATAGACCTGCCTAGTATAATTACTGATACATGGCAATTCATGAATGTGTTTTGCTTGCATTGCATGACTTAAGTTTATGATTTTGAATTAAATTAAAATTTATGCAAAACATAAAATTAACCTTATATAGTTGTCATATGTCATTAGGAGGCAGTGTGGCCTAGGAGAGAAAGTGCCTAGAGTTGAGAATTGAATCTAGCATAGAATATTAGCAAGACCATGAACAAGTAATAGAAACTTTTCAGATCCTCAGTTGTCCACATCTGTAATAATACTTGCGCCACCTATTACAGAATGCTACTGTGAGAAATGTTTTGTGAATCTTAAGTCTTATGTAAATGTCATTAGTTTGTTTATTGTTGTTGTTTTTGTTATATCTAATATATATATATGTATACACATATTATATACATATATGTAATATGAGTCTTACTAATTTAATTAGCCTCTAGAATGTGGATCATCTTTTACATACTCACAGACACAATATTATAAATATCTAGCTTGAAGAGACCACTGAGGTTATCTACTCCAACCCTCTTTCATTTTATAGATGAGGAAACTAAAACCAAGGGAGGTGAAGTGATTTGCCCTTTAGTCACACAGGGTATAAATCTCAGACATGTGATTTGAGTCTGGTGCTTTGACTCCAGATCTGATGCTCTTTCCATTGTATCACACCAGGCTTCTATCTCCTGTAAACATTCTGTGTAGCACACAGCCATTTCCACAGTTATAAGTGAGGGCCTGCCATATGTGCCTCAGTATTGTGCTGGTTGTTGTTATGAGAGAAATAAAAGAAACTAGTGGACAGTCCTTGTCTTCAAGGGTCTTAGTCTTGTAGAAAAGGCAAGACATTCATACATAAGACAATAAGTGACTAAAGAATAGGATGTAAAGTGGTTTCACAGAGAAGCAAAAATTTTGTATAGAGAAGGGAGAACATTACAGGTTGGGAAAATTCAAAGTAATGTCCTGGTGCATTTGAAGAGATCTGTGACTTGACTGAAACAAAGGGAAGATCCTGAGGAGTAGAAGGAAATCATTTTACACAAGTATCATGTGTGGGTAAGCAGGAGATCATTGAATTGTCCTTCGAACTCTTTTGGGGCTTCAGGTAGCTGCTGTCCGAGAAGGAATGTCATGGATCATCCCCGTACCCTTGTTATCCCTCTTGACTGCAAAGCAGCTAGAGCAGATGGTCTGCGGAATGCCTGAGATCTCTGTTGAGGTTCTGAAGAAAGTTGTCCGATACAGGGAAGTGGATGAACAACATCAGTTGGTGCAGTGGTTCTGGCATACTTTGGAAGAGTTCTCCAATGAAGAGAGAGTCCTTTTCATGAGGTTTGTGTCAGGGAGGTCTCGGCTGCCAGCCAACACTGCAGATATATCTCAGCGATTCCAGATCATGAAGGTTGATAGGGTAAGTTCCTCTTTATTGTGACCTTGCTGTTTATTATTGCTTTTAATGCTTAGAACAAAGAAAAATCAAGCTGTTGTTCTCATGGAAGCTCAGAATCTATCTGCTTTTAATAAAGATTACCAAATTCCTTCTTAACAAGTGATCAGACCCTTCCAGTGCAGTAATTTACTATAATGAATATCTCAGAAATTGAATCCCAAAGTACACAATTCTACTTGCACAGCATTTCCTAATGTAGAATCTTCCAGAGCCATGTTCAGAGTTGAAATGATCAATCATTTTGTAATCCTCATTTTGTTTACCTCTTCCAAATCATCTTTGAACATTTTTTGCACTTAAGCATGAACTTTCCATTAGAGATTGAATTTTAGTTTCTGAAGTATTCTCCAAAATGAATTTGAATATAAACAATGTTGTGATTTGAGTCTATTTAACAAAATTTGGCTTTCTTTTATGCTTAAAAAGCCATTTGTAGATGAAACAGAAGAATTCGGCATCCTGATTGATGAAAGAAGCTTAACACGCAGGTCCATATAAATATATATGACCAATGTATAGTAGATGACTTTAAAATAAGAAGGCTCTGTTGTTTGGAATATAAAATCTACAACCAAAAATCAGGCTCACTCCCCCCAAAAAAGTGGTCGTCTCTCCAAGATTCATTGTATTTCCTTTAGTAGCAACGTCTGTTGATCTTCATTCTCAAATACAGTTCCTGTATACACTATTTCTTCCCTTGTCTATCTTTTAGTTGAGGCCAGACTCAAGAAGCCCTATGAGAGAGATTTTTTTTTATATTTTCTCCACATTAAGTCCTTGCCGAAAACCATAAGTGGAAAATATTTTTTAGCATTTCAGAGGAAAAAAGTGAGGAAAATAGTCAGTTTACATTTACTTCTAAAAAAGAACAGTGCTTCAGTGCCTTTTTTTAAATTTGATATACACATACACCCAACCTCAGCAGTAACTAATGTGCTGGTTATTCTGCTTCTCTAAGAAATCATTTCAGTTACCTAGAAAATTTAACAATTTTATGTGTTCTTTATGCTGTTTAGATAGTTTCTTAAGTTTTCAAATTTAATTTAATTATCCCTATCTCATTACACTTTTTTCAATAGTAGAAATTGGTTGGTAGTTCTATTTGCGTACAGCTTGACGATTTTTAATATGAAATCCTTGATTAGAAATATAAAATCTTATATACTTCGGACTAATTCTTTTTCTTCTCCAAATATGATATCCTGGCAGCTAGTCTATGGCATTGAAGGCTAACAGGATATATGCCAAAAGAAGTGCACCAGAAAAAATGATATATTTGTTGATTTCCTCTAGTAGGCCAAGCTTGATGAAAGTAGGACATGGCTTGAGGTTTTGAGGTTCAATAGAGAATTTTAAATGCCTTTTTTCACATCCTGATGAATCTCACTTCAGTGATTTGATTCCAGGGTGTAGTTGAGAAAAGTATGACTATTGTAGTAGTAGTTGTAGTCGTAGTTCTCTCTGCAGTCCAGGATAATTCATGTTTAGGTTATGGTTATGAAAAGAGAATAATGGAAATGTAATGTTTAGCAGGAAAAGATGTGTGGCATGAACAGTGTCCTTTTTTGTTCTTTTAATAACTATACTTACAGATTTCTTTTTCTTCTCTCTACAGCCTTATGACAGCTTGCCTACCTCACAGACCTGTTTCTTTCAATTGAGGCTTCCACCTTACTCCAGTCAGCTAATCATGGCAGAGCGTTTGCGCTATGCAATCAATAACTGCAGGTCGATAGATATGGACAATTACATGCTCTCCCGCAATGTGGACAATGCAGAGGGCTCAGACACAGATTATTAACCTGTGAACAAAATCATCTTCCTTTTATTGCAGAATAATGCCCAATTCCAATTCAATGTCAACACACTTTTATGGTAAACATAAATGTTTTAGGAGCATAAACCAACATTATAAACAGTGGCCACATTTAGTTAACTCTAAATGTAACAACAAAAGAGAATAGATGTTTTTATTTTTCTGTGATTGTAAAAAAAAGAAAAAGAAAAAAGAAATTAAAAGTGCTCTCGGTAAGGTTTTCTCCCTCCCCAAACTCCCCTCCATATTTTGGTCACTTTTGATAAGTTTGCATGGAGCCATTTGGTGCATTTTTGGTTGGGAATGGTACATTTGTAAGCCCTCCCAGTGAACATGAAGTTGTACATTGTGTATAATTGTTCATTAGAAAGGACAGTTTTACATGAATATTCATATATTTATTTTGTTTTAATTTGAATTGCCTGTGCAGGGTTCCTTATGCAGAGAAATAAAGCAGATTCAAGAATCTCTGTGTGATGATTTTGTTAACATCCATTCACGTGGGCCTTTCTCAAGTAACTGACAAGAATGGTGTCATTGAGGCAGAGATTAGGAAAGAAAGGAAATGAGATTTTCTGTGCTGCAAGAGCCTTGTCAGGTTGGTGAGTAAAGATATGAATTTTGTCCATTTGGCATCAAGCTTTTTAGCCCAGCTAGAGTGCCTGGATACCTTAATTATTAGCTCATCAGATTTTTATCTTGAGAATCAAGGATTGAAGTCCTTCTTCCAGTGAATAGGTTTTATTTTTCTTTTTGTTTTTCTTTTAAGCCTGAGAATAGTATGAGTCCAATGACAGATGTCTGGCTGCCCAGGACCGGATGAATTTGGAGGACCAGCCTAGCTAAATTCAGAGAGGCTTATCACTAGGTTTTGGCTACAGCATGATGACCTTTGAAGACAACAGCATTTCTCAGATACCATATGCCAAATCCCTAGAGGAATTTTGTTCAGCATTGTTGATAGATATACCTACACTGATGAAACCACAGATCCTTGAGGAATTAAGGGTGGAGGGGGGGTAATCTTAGTGTTTCTGTACCCAGGTGCTTAACACCATGCTGTACAAAATTAAATTTAAAAACTACTTGTGTGGATTGGGGCTGAAGAGTATGACTGATATCTGTAGACAATATGGTAAGTAAAGAAGACCATTGCCAACACACACTTTGGGCAGACATGCAAGTCAGGGGAGATACCATTCCTTTATCAGTCATTTGAGAATTTGTGAACACATATTTGGGGATCTCTGTGTATTTTGATACTAGAATGGGGTGTGAAGTAGTTGGGATAAGATTTGCACCTAAAGGATGCTTTTATCTCCTTTATATAATGAGTTCTTGATAAAGTGTGTGTGTTCTCCTTTTTGAAGAAGAAACTAAATATCAGTTTCATTTTATTCTCTTTTTAAAACTAGCCCTTTTCGCAGTTGCTCTGACTTATATAGTCTTTAGAATGAAGAAAATAAACCAAAGCCTCCTACTTCTACTAGTAGAAGTCAGCAGATCAGGAACATAATTATGAGTGTGGGTTTTGTTATTTTGTGTTGTATTTTATTGCTGATATATTGAGGATGGTAAGGCCAAGTGTGATTTGGTTTTGTCTTTTGTCTTTAAATTTGATGGGATTGATTATTTCAAGAGACGGAGCTAAAAATGGTAACATTATGGATAGTAGACAAAATTGTGCAGTGACTTCCATTAAGGAGTACAATGTTTTTATTTTTCCACTGTTAGCTCCAAACATAGCCTGATTTCCCATTTGAAGGAGGTGAAAAGATGCATACTTTTCCCCACTCTAGGTTGTTAGGGTGGAAGGGGTTCCTAAAGAAAACAGAAGCAAGGCTTCAGTGAGAACAACCAAAAAAGACTTCTGAAATGGAGGAGGCTAAGACTTTGACTCTCACCACTAAGAAGCTAGAGAACATAGGAATGTTATAGAAAAAAAGGAAGGAAAAAGGCACCTATGTAATTAGAGCTTAAACTCATATTAAAAAGGGTAGTGTGTACCTGCTAGTTCTCTTGAAAGCTAATTAAACAAAAAATGAATATTTGCCTAGTTAGGTATAGAGAATAACAATAGCAGCTAAGACACCCACAAAATAATCACAAGACAAAAATCCAAGAAAGTAGTCAGTAGTAAAACCTATGTCCTCAAGCATCCATATACACAAATTCCTAAACAGCAAGCAACAAACAAGGTCCTAACAAATGCAAATTTGACCTCTTAGGTATTACATGAGACTTTTGTGGTATGAAACCCCCGATTGGAATATGGTTCTACATAGGTATATTTTATTCAGAAGAAGAGAATGAGACATTTAAATGGGGTAGCACTGTGGAAATTCAGAAACCATGGAGGGGGAAGTATGCTGGAGGTTATTTGGGTAAAAATCACTAAAAAGAGAAACAGTAGTGATACTTCTTATTGGAATATACTACAGACCACCTGGACAGAAAGGAGATGATATGTTTGAAAAATATCACAAGCCTGTGCAGAAGCATGATATAGTAATAATGAGGGACTTGAATTATCCAGGTATCTACTAGAATGCTTTACTACCCAAAGCAGAGCAAGTAGCAACTTCATAACTTTAATGATAATTTCATCTTTCAAACAGTGGTGGAACCAACAAAAGGGAAGTTCTGTTTTTTGGTATAGTAATTCTCACTATCAAAGATGAAATGGTTATTGAGGTGGAAATTATCGGAAAGTTGGCAGGGGAAAATGATCCTAGTATTTGTGATGGAGGAAAGAAAATTTAGGCAGACATGATCCTTAAATTTGGTAGGGAAGTTAAGATTTCAAAGAGTTCAAAGGAAATATGTTATGGAAAAAAATCTTTCAGGTGAAGTCAACTCAGGTAGGATGAGTGTTTCTCCAGAATGAAATTCTGATGCAAAAGAAGAACATATGACATCACTTATCACATATGTATATGGGTATGTGATTTGGGGTTTAGGCTTTAAAAAATCACTCTATAGCAAAAATGAATAACATGGAAAATAGGTATCAAGTGACAACATTTGTACAACCCAGTGGAATTGCTTATTGGCTCTGGGAGGAGGAAGGAAAAGAAAATGAATCATGTAAACATTGAAAAATATTTTTAAAAAATAAATAAAATTTTAAAAATATAAAAATTTTTTAAAAGAATGAAATTCTTAAGACAAAAAAGGGAAATAGTTCCAAATAGGAAGAAAAAATGGGATTTGTCTGAAAAGCTTGATGTGGAAAAGGAAGCTAAACATCTTAGATTGGAAAAAAATTGCAAAAGATGGATGTAAGACCAGGTTATAGAGGATGACTATAAAAAAATTGAAAATGCACTGAAGCTGGCAAGAAAACCTAAGGATAAGAAAAATGGGTTTTGATCCAAAAAAAAGATGAAATCTCTACTTGGAGGAGGATAAGATATTGATAATTGATAAACAGAAAAAGCAGATCTGTTCAATTGTTATTTCATTTCTTATTTTCTCTGCAAAGGAGAATGATGATTTATTTACACTGGAAAGGACAGAACAAAAATGCAAAAGAAAAAAGCAAAAGCAGCAAAAGAATTGAAACGTACTTTTAGCCTTTTTAATCTGTCATATTCTGACATTGAATTTATACTTGATGAATTTTTTACACAAAGTGAAAAGGCTAAATTTATTGAGGAAACAAGATCTAACAGGGATTTGACTGGCCATCTGATCATGCAGAAATAGACCTGAGTTCACCAGCAGACATGAGGGCACTGATTAAATGTAGAGCAGACCTACTAGAAGCTGTAAAGATACATGGGAAAAGACCAAATGGGTGGAACAAATATGAAAGGATGTGGCAACCTGAGGACGAACACCCAAGTTTGTTCCTGGATAGGCTAGTAGAAAACTCAGAAAATCTCCTGGGATTCAACAGAGACCAGGCAGAAGAAGCTTTACCCCATATCAAG
Organism: Gracilinanus agilis; assembly: GCF_016433145.1. Lineage (NCBI taxonomy): Eukaryota > Metazoa > Chordata > Mammalia > Didelphimorphia > Didelphidae > Gracilinanus > Gracilinanus agilis. The sequence goes on from NC_058131.1 coordinate 575,387,309, forward strand.
AGACAATTTATCAAGGGAACTAGTGTACCAATCCAAATTTACTTCAGGCACAATGGGAGGAACTATCTTTAGAGGACATAAGGAAACATGCCACATATATATATGAACAAAAGGAACAACAGATTAGGCATGAGCTGGACTCAGAAAAAGATAGAACCATTCAAGAATTGAAAAGACAGCTGAAGGAAACGAAAAAAGAACGGGAGAGAGAAGAGTTTAGGAATTATGCTTTGCAAATCACTAAAAATTGAGAATATAAGCCAAAAAACATCTATTAAAATCAGAAGAAATCAAATAATTCAATTACCCGGTATTATCTGTACTCGAAGCCAGGTCACTGAATTAAAGAATGTAGATTTAGGAAACAGATTGATTTTACTAAGGATAGAAGTAATAATTACCAGAAAACCTACATTAACAGTAAATGGGCAGGCAAACCTCAAAAATTACAGGCTTGCTGCCAACATGATTGTGAAAACTCAGATAAACCATCCCTACATGAAATGGAGAAATATTTGAAGATGGGGTCCAGACCTAGGACTATAGCATGTATTAACCTGTAATACATACCAATCAAGGAAAAATGCAGATAGAGCAGACAGCTCAAAGGGAAGAATGAGACTCAAATATTATTGGTAGACATTAATGAGGGAAATCAACATACCACACTAGAGAAAAAACAAAAAGTCCACTGCTGAGTTAGAGATGGAAGATGAATTGAGAGAGTTGCATAGACATATTTATGGGGACAATTCTTCTCTTGTGGAAAGCACTGAAAGTGGAAGAAATTGACAAAAGCCTAGTTACAAGTGATTTATACTTTGAACTAGATAGTCATAGTAACATTGTTGCAAATAGCCAATCGAAAGCTATGTTGGACAATGTGAGAAACCCAGGGGAAAGACTTGGTAACATTGCCAAGCCCCGGGATATCAAAATGGAGGACGAGAGAGAAATACTGTTTCAGACTCAAACCTCTAGCTCAGGGAGCATTATAACAACAGCAAAAGGGATACATTTCTGCTTGAACCCCAAGGCTGAAAGTTTCAAGCCTAGAAACAATGAAGCGAGTCCCTTAGTTTCAAAACGGCCAGCAAAAGAAAAACTTTTTAAAATGACTAAGAATTCCAAACCGAGGCTGAGAGGGACAGGCTTGTTAATGGACATCTATAACTTCAAAAATACCTCACACACAGGGCTGAAACTTCAAGTCCTGGTGAAAGGGAAGGAAAATAGACCCAATTCTTTCCCTGGAACCATGAAAGGAAACTTACAAAGCCCTGGGGTGAGGAGAGAAACTGATAGATCTCAATGGCTTCCAAGGGAAGCCATTTTCCATCCTAGGCACAGAAACCCAATAGCAAGGGGGAGGGGCAGAATTGGACATCCAACAGGAAGTGCATGGGGGAGGGGGGGTATCCAATTTACCGGAAGTGGATTCATCACTAGGCTACCATATATCTCCTAATAGAGAGGCATTAGATTCTGAAACCATTACTACACTGCCCCTAAAAGAAGACAGACAGATACTACCTTTGCATAACAACAGCACTAATGAACCATTAATCACAATTCAAATCAATGATGAGTATATAAATGGGATAATTGATACTGGGGCAGATATAAGTTGCTTAAAGAATCTCCCTAGAAATTGTGAGATGCTTGGATCAGTTATAGTCAAAGGAGCATCAGGCATACCCCAAACTACACCAAAATTTCAACCAAAAATGGTGAAGTTGGGTCCCATAGAATTCATTCATCAATTCTTGTTTTTACCATTGTGCCCAATCTCATAGGCAGAGATATCCTATGTAAATTAGCCGCAACAATCTATTGCAAGCCAAATGGTGAAATATATTTGCATCTCCCTAAAAGGTCATTGAAACATCATCCCAACCTGTGCTTAGATAGGATAGCAGAAGATCACACAATCTTAGTACTGGATCAAAATAACATCTATAAGATTCCACATACACTACCCATAGGGGTCTGGGCCAGTAACTTGTCAGACGTGGGTAGAATCCTATCTGCTAAGCCAGTTAAGATTAAGATGAAAGGAGGAATGCCACCACCTAGGATTCCTCAATTTAAATTAAGCAAGAGGTAGTGGCAGGAATAAGACCAATAATTCAAAGCCTATTAGACAAGACATACTAATATATGGATTTTCAGAATTTAATACTCCTATCTTGCCAATAAAAAAGGCAAAATTAGATGCTCATGGTAACACACAGTGGAGAATGGTACAGGATCTTAGGGCAATAAACTCATATGGAACAAATCCATGCAGTTACTATTCCAAGTCCATCACAAATAATTGCAGAAATTGCACCCAATTCAAAATGGTACACTGTTATAGATCTCTTCAGCGCACATTTCAGGATCCCAATCCACAAGGAAAGCCAAAAATTATTTGCTTTTACGTGAGAACATAAACCCCTACTATGGAAGCGTCTTCCACAGGGTTTCATAAATAGTGGATCTGTATTCTGCCAAATATTACAAAAAGATCTTGAATCCATATCATTCACTGTCAGCAAATTGGTGCATTATGTAGATGACATCCTGCTAATGTCACCAATGGTAGATATCTGTCAAGCAGCATTCATCTCATAGAAGAACTGTATAAGAGAGGATATAAAATATCCAAAAATAAAGTCCAGTGGGTCAAAGATAAAATCGAGTTTTGGGGATTCACATTGCAAGATTGAACTAGGACCATATCGAAAAAGAGAATTGAAGACTTACAAAGACTCAGCTTACCTAAGAACAAAAAAAGCAGTTAAGAGCAATAATTGGCATGACCAGCTTCTGTAGGCAGTGGATCCCTGGATTTTCTCTGATATCAAAACCTTTAACAAAGTTAACCAGGAAAAACATCAAAGAACCACTGAAGCTGACAAAAGAACACAAGCATGCCATTGAAAAGCTAAAGAGAGCAATTCTATCTTCTGCATTAGGCATTCCAGACCACAGCAAAACTTTTCATCTGTTTATCCATGAGGATAAAGGAATTGCCTGTGCAGTGCTCACAAAGTACTTAGGAAGCAAGTTAAGACCCATAGCCTATTACAGTTCAACTCTCGATCCAGTTATCCAAGGAATGGTTTCCTGTTTAAAGATTATTGCTACTGCAGCTCTAATGGTTAGAAAAAGTTCTAAGCTAGTCCTGGGTGGGGAGCTAATATTGTATTCCCAGTACCAACTTGAAACCACACTGAGGAATGCAAATGTGCAAGCCTTTACATTGCAACGTCTCTCCCAGTACCAAGCAATTTTACTAACAAACAAGAACTTGACTTTCCATAGATGCAAAACCGTTAACCCAGCAACTCTTATCCCTGAATTACCACTAGAAGGGGATAGCCTTCACAGTTGTAGTGACACACTTGAGATCGTGCAAAAGACCAGAGCAGATCTGTCCAATATCCCTATGGATGGAGCCAACCTCACACTCTTCTGAAATGGCTTGAGCTACCAACATAATGGGCAAAGAGTTTTAAGAGCAGCAGTCACAACCCAGAATGAAACCCTGCAGCACTTGAGCCAAACATCTCAGCCTAAGGCGCAGAAATTTATGCCTTAATACAGGCTCTCCAGATCACTAAAAGCCAAGCTGTGAATATTTTTATGGATTCTAAATACGCTTTTGGTGTTGTACATGCATCAGGGGAAATCTGGGAAAAAAAGAGGGTTCATAAATTGAAATGGGAAAGCAATAGCACATGGGAAACTGATAAGTGAAATATTACAGGCCATAGTTACCTCAAAATTATCTGTCATTCACTGCCGAGCACATCAGAAGCTAATGGGACCAGTAGACCTAGGCAATTACAGAGCAGACAAAAGTGTAAAGTTTGCAGCTAGATTTGGACCAAAAGCTATATTTCACTTATACTTAGTAGATAAGGATGAATTACTACAAGCTTATTCACAAAGGGAATATTGGCGGAAAAACCTTGGAGCCAATCTAGTAAATGGAGTATGGATGTCTATCTCTGGAAAGCCATTTTTGCCGAAATTACCGCACCATACTGCTTGTGCAGCAATTCATAGGAAAGGCCACTATGGAGTTTTAGGAATTGTGGATACAGTCCACAAGAGCTGGATCGCTTTAGGTGTGATGACAGAAGCCAAATGTGTGTATGAAAGTTGTACAGTGTGCCAACAGTATAACAAGGCTATAATTAAGACAAAGCCTATGGAGGAAAACCATTAGCTTTCATACCGTTTGAATGCTTGCAAATAGATTATGTCACAATGCCAAGATATCCAAAATATAGGTACATACTTGCGATAGTGGATAAACTGACAAAATGGCCAGAGGCATTCCCAGACAAGAAAAATGATTCGGGTTTCATGGCAAAGATGTTACTGAGGGAGATAATTCCAAGATTCTCTATTCCAGCAGTCATTTCATCTGACTCTGGTAGCCACTTTGCAAACTCTATTCTAAAGCAAGTCTACCAGGTGCTAGGAATTAAGAGACATCTATGTTCCATCTATCTACTCCAGTCATCAGGAGCCGTTGAACACACTAATCAATCTCTGAAATCATTGCTCAGGAAGCTGTGCACAGAAAGTCATCTTGAATGGCCAGATGGCTTACCTCTGGCGCTTTTCTACTTAAGAAGTCAGCCCAATAGTGAAACACATTTGTCACCATTTGAACTATTGTATGGTCAGCAACCGTGGGTGGGAAAAGCTCCACAAGACATTAATTATCTATCACATCTAGGAATCAAGTGCAAAATCTATGAGTATGTCACCTTATTGAAAGAGATTAGATGAATTGCAAAAGTTATCTTTAATACAGCAAAGAGTTCCACTTGACTTTAGCCTACATGATTATCAATCTGGAGATAAAGTCTATATCAGAAATTTCACAAGAAGATCAGTGTTAGAACTAAAATGGTATGGACTACATGAAATAATCTTAGTTACACCTACATCTATAAAAATCAAAGGAAAAGATGCCTGGTGCCATTATGCACACAAAGTCCTCAGTGAAGTCAAGACCTCATCCAAACATTCAGCCTCAAATGCAACAAACACAAGAAACAGAATCTGACATACAAATAGAGCCTCAAAGCAAAAAATCACACTCAGAAACAAAGCTTCAAACATAAAGACACCAAGACACAGATGCAAAAACAAATGAAACACAAGAAACATCACTATCAAGAACAAGATACTCAAATCATTGATTTAGATCACACAAACACCTCATTCACACATGAAGATCAACAGTTAAGCCTATCAGAACTCTGCAGTGATGAAGAAGAAGAAGACTAAACATTACATTCATTACATCAAAGACAAGTGCAAACACAAAAATCTCATAAGAAGAAATTTTGTGGCAACACAAAATTTAACATAACACGACACAGTCACACACTGGTTCCTGATTCTTCAATCAAGTCAACAACTGGCAAGATGTGTATCCAGCAAAGGAGAAGAGAGATGAGATCCCAAAGATTCCAAAGTTCCAGAAACATCAGGACATCAGGACCAGCACAAGGACAACAAGAGACATTGCACAACAGACTGTACAAGGACCTGAACTGTGACAACATCTATGTGACTCGGACATCATCACCAGAAGAATCACAAGGAGAGAAGATCAGCAAATCAAGATTAGGTTTGAACAAGTGCAAGGTTTTCACATTCAGACACTAATCACAAGGGAAATGCACAAACTAGAATGCATGCAACAGAACATAAGCTGATTGACAAAGAGATTCTGAAGAAGGTGAGTATAAAACCAATCAGTAAATGTTAGGACATGAGTCCAACACATAGTCACAATAAAGTAACATCACATGTACATAATGTAAATAAATGTAAATAGTTTGAAAACAAAGTACAGTGGCCATAATAAACATGAGAACTCAGATTCCTTGTAAGGTCAGAAGTACTCATTTCATAGGAACATCACATGAAAACCTTGTACATATGTAATATATTGTTACTAACAAATAATGCATAGTCTACTAACCCATAGGGAAAGAGTAGCTGCAGGGAAATTCAATTCTAGCTAGGATAGGGTCAGTGTAAAATAGTAATAAAATGTTCAAATAGAACTGTTAATAGGAATGTTAGACAAACATTGTATAGTGTAGGTTAGTTAGGAATGAAACTAATTGACTAACATATTAACTATAGTTTAAGGATTACTGACAAACTAATCTTCCTAACTGTAGATTAGGGAATAGAAGAAATGTTAGAATTTATTGTGAATTAGGAATGTTATTTGAAGTTCAGTATTAGAAATTTAAGCAAAATTATTGCAAGAATTGCATTAATTTAAAAGTAAGAAACAACATAGATAATTTTCTTAAATGTTCTTATAATGGTTACATGTTATACTTAAGTTCAAATGATATGTTTATGGAAATATTGTATTCAAACCCCACACTTTCCCAGAAAAATCTATCCTAAACCCCTTGTCAGTCATTAGCTTTAGGCTAGAGAGCTAGATAAGGCATTAGATAAAATAGGATTTATTATTTTGGGAAGGGTAGTTAGCGGGATAGAAACACATAGTTAAGAAAAGCATAGAGTAGAGATCATCCACGGATGAGATCATCTAGAAATTTGCAGGTTGAAATTTCCAAAACCAAAACGGTATTCATGTTATATTCAAACTCTGGGAGTTGTGAGTCTCAACTTGATTGACAGGTGAAGACAGTTGGAGACATTGGAATTTTCCCAGATGCCATGAGGACAAGAGGAAAGGCAGTTGGCCAGAGGATATAAATACCCTGAGAGCCATCTGACAGGGGCCCTTGGCTTTGGACCCTTGGCCTTGGACATTGATCTCTGATCTTGGAGCATTGACCTGGGGATCTCTGACTGTGGGTCCTCTGATTCTCTCTGAATTTTCCCTAGATATTTAGATTCTGAACCATCATTGGATATTTAGGTATCCGGGCCTGGGTGCGAACTGGGAAGAGGGAAGGAAAAGAAGCTGAGGGAGGTAAGGGAGGTATTTCCTGATGGCTATAGGACTGACATAACAACTGGTAATAAGAAGCTAAGAGGGATCATCAATATCTGTATCAACCAAGCAGATTGCTTTCTCTGGTTTGGCCATGGCCAAGCTGAGCCAGAGGAGGTGAAGAACAAGACCTCCAGCATTACTGAAACAGCCTACAGTCCTGAGGGATTAGTGATCATAGCCATTAGTGACAGGGTCTCCTATCCCCAATCATTCCTGATTATTCCTTTCCCTTATTAACATCTGTAGATAAAGTTTATTAAGTACCTTTCTGGGTAGTTATTACATCACAACTCTTGGGGAGGGAGCAACGCAGTCAGATGAAAACATTATCCAAGGCTAATAAAGCCCAATATTAATAATCAATCCAACCCCAGGTGGGACCTGAAAGGGTTACCCATCCACCTGACCTTTAGGGATCCTGCCTGGGTGCTGTTATCAAGAAGGGGCAGTTATTATAACATCCAGCTGAGTGGACAGGTCTCCGGTGTCCCTGCACCAGCTCTCAAGAGAATCTAAGGCACAGCTTCCCTGATTAATATACCCTATAATAACTATAATAGTAGACAAAGATACCTTTCTTTATAACACTAACAAATTTATTTTATAGTCAAGATCTATCAAGAGACAGGAAGAAGGCACTTGGAAGGTACCTTGATATCAGGTCACCTGGCCCAGATGAACTAAATCATTGGGACCTGTAAGAAATGGCAGATGTGATGAGCTTTTGTCATTGATTTTTGAAAGATTTTAAAAAATGGATGAAGTTCAAACTGGAGAAGGGCAAATGTCCCCATTTTAAAAAACAAAAACAAAAACAAAGAATAGAGTCTTTGCCTTCATCCTGGCAAAATTCTAGAATGAAGCTTTGAAGAGATGATTGGTAAATATTAAAAAAAGGGGGGGGGGATGATGACAAAGAGCCAGCATGAATTCATCAATAACACATCATGCCAAACTAACCTCATTTCCTTTTAATAGATTTACAGAACCAGTAGATGTCCATGTGGGTGGGAATTTATAATGTCCTTCAAGTGGCCAAGCAACCTCAAAAAGGAAAGGGCCTTTTAATAACCTGACTTGCATATGTGAAAAAAAGATTTGGCTTATAGATAAGTGATCCATGGGAGAAGTAGGTACTCCACATCAAAAGAGGGAAAATTACAAGAAATTAAAGGAATTAGGACAGCCAATGGTTATTTGTGGGAATTAAGTGAACCATACTGACTCCATCTTGTGACTAAAATTTTGGAGCTGGAAAGGAAACCCTGCACCCATCATCTCATAAGGCCCCTACAGTGACAGGATCCTAAGGTTCTTCTAGAATACATTCCACCATTTAAATGCTTTCAAGACTTGCACTGGACAATCATTTTCATATAAGGATAAGGAGGACTAAGGAAAAAAGAGGGGAACAAAAAGCCTTTCCTCAACCCCTTAAAGAGTCATATTAAAGAAAAAGAAAGTGCCAAAAAAAAAAAAAAAGGATGACAAGAGTCAGAAATCTAGGCTTTTCCTCTCCTAATAGGTTCAAGCTTTAGATCTCAATTATCAAGTCTCTATCAAGTGATATCAACTATCAAAGTGATGGGTGATGCCACAAATTCATTTGCATTCATTCAAATGTAATTGATGCAGGTCTCTCTTTGCAAGGTGGTGAGAATGAGATGAGCCAGAGTAACATGACTACCATCTACAGCTTTTTCTCCTGATTAAGATGGTAATGATAAATAAAAGCAACACCAGAAACCTCAGGGTCTACACAGATAAATGACACTTGGAGCACAGTCAACAATTCTTCATCCATCAAGTTCATCCTTAGTAAAGTGGCTAAGATCTCATATGCTTTTTCCTGCAGCCAACATTCTCTCAATTCTGCTTTTCATTCAGCATTTCTTGGATCACCCACTAAGACCTTCCCCTTCACTGAGAGCAGCAGTTGGGGGAAGGATAGGAAATCTTGGCCCCCTTAAGAGACTCTGCAGAAAGCTGCATCCCCTTCTACCAGGTCTAAATGAGGACTCATCCCCATGCAGGGGTGAGAATTACCAGCAGATAAGCTGGGAGATCCCCCTTCTTCCAAGTAAATATACATGCATTATGGTTATATCAACATTGCCATTTCTCTTGTGCTATCAGAAAGCAGTGCATCTCCCAAAAATACCACCTCATGGTCCTGTAAGCCCTGACTGGGGAAGAGTTGTCTAAATTATACCAGAGGAAAGGAAGCCTGCCAGTTGAGGGAATGCTTCCACAATTTTTCTAGGATGGGCAAAGCTTTCCCAAGGGGACATGTTAGGCATGAGACAAAGTTAACTCTGACCTGCAGAAAGAATAAGGAAGGGCTGGAGAGGATAGATTGGAACTGTGTCCAAAATCTGTTGGTTTCTATAACGCAAGTTTTCCTGTAGCCTGGATCCCCAAGAACCACTGTATTAGATAGGCCTCCTTAGATTCTAAGAGTCTGTCAGGTGCATGATCATGCAGCTGTTGATTAAGATAGGCAAAACACTTGCCCTGAAGTGGAAAGGTGCCATTTTGCAAGGTGGGAACAGATTGATGGCCACTTAGGTTAGGTATTTGTTCCAATGGTCAGAGGAAGCCCAGTTGGTCAGGAAATAGATTCCTTATCCCTATGTTAGAGGATCGTATGGTCTTGTGTCCGGCACAAAGTGACATCACCACTACAATGTCCATATTGGCAACAGACTCACCCCCATTTTCAAGATTGGTTTAACATATCCCAACAATAACAGTCTATCATGGGAGACAGCAAAATCTCTACACTAATCCTGACCCTGGAGAATGAAATAGCTTTTATTCAGTCCTGTTTTCTTCAAGCCATAGAACACCCAATCAGACACAATTCCCAGAAATCATTGTAGAGGAAAACCATCTCTGCCCTGTTCCTTGAGGTTCTCTCCCATGCAACCTGGATGCTCAGGCCTCTAGAAGGATTTCCTGAGACCCCCATACCTAGCCTCTGTACCCTTGTGCCTGGATTAGTGGCTGCCAAGGTCCAGTCTTTCATTAGGTGTGGGGCATTCCTCAGGCTCCCAGAAGGGAGAGTCTGTTGGGCTAGCAGGGTTCCAGGGCTTGGGCTGGAGTCCTCAGTCTCTGGCATGTAAGGATTAAAAATGATAAAGGCTGATATTATGAGGAAAAATAATATTTTAATTTCCATGGCCATGTTGGTAAAAATATATACAACCACGCCTGACTATTTTTAAAAATGCCACCCGTCCACATCTCCTCCCATCTTCCTTAGTAGCCAAAGAGCTCATCTCAAGGCCAACCTCCGAATTTAAGATGCACTATATATTGGGGACATCACCATGCCCAAAACCAGAAACCCATTGGATCACGGAAAATGTAGTTTCAAAGTCCCCCACATGTCCACAGGAAGTCCGTAAAATACTTTTAAATGGGACCCCCTGAATTCCAAATACACATTTCCCCCTGAGATCCGGCAAAAAAAAGATTGGTCCTTTTTTTTGGTGGATCTGTAAACATAGTCCACTTATAAATTGCAGGAATTTGGGGGTAAAAGAAAAGGACAAAAACTAGCCGCATTGACAAAAAGCCAATTTGGGGCAGTTCCCTATTGGCACAAGAGTGTACATTCAAAACAAATGCATTCAACTCATTTAACTCCCCATAGTTCAAATCAACTGCACCCCAAAGTTCAATCTTGATCTCCATGGTCCAGTGAAGGCTCTTCAGGCATCTTTATGGTGCCTTCACCAAACAGATTTGTTGTCTGGATTCTGGGGAGATGGCAAAATCCTTATCCTGAAATTACTCTCAAAAGAATTTAAACTTTACATTATAGATTATAAAACATACATTTCCTTCTAAGAAGTATACATTTCCCCCTGAAATTACTCCTAAAAGAGTTAAATATATATATACATATATATATTTTTTACATTATCGATTTTTTTTAACTTAACACACATCCCCCTGAGGAAAATTCTAAATAACACATTTCTCAGCTAAGTATGCATGGCTGAGTCACAGCATTGAATGGAATCAATTGGCAAAAGAAATAATAAAAAAATCAAAATTCAAATAAAAGAAGGAAAAATAAACTTATAACAGGCCCTTGAATCAAGGCCCAATTAAAGTGATTTAAGCAGTTTGCTACCCATTCAGGAGCCATTGACTACAGAAAGTTGCCATTCTCTATATATATTAGAGAAATAAGGGGAATGTCTCTCTCTGGGCTGATTTTTCTTCACCTCAGGGAATGAGCCATAAATGATAGCCAATCTTAGGTGCTTCACTAGGAATTTAAGTTAAAGGGGACTCTCATCCTCTAAAATGTTAGAAAAGACTGCGACTCCAAAAACTCAAACCCCAGTTTCAAGCCCTTCAGTATTGGCATAGAACTTCTGAAATCCATGATCTGCATGGCCTTTTGCTCCTTGGCACTTTGTAGATTCTCAGTCAGTCTCCATGACCTCGTGGCTCTTTTTAGCACTCCTCCTGGAATCAGACAGAGAGGCATTAAATCACAGTCCCATGATATTTACCAATAATTGGCAGGTTACCATGGTCTCAGGTTTTTCAGTTATGCATTAATAATATAGCAAATATATATATATGCCTTAAGCTTTTATCACTGTAAAATCAAAAAAAAGATAAATAATGATTATATATGTACTTCCAGTACAAGATGAGAAAAAAAGGAAAAGATCAATTGCTCTAATTAAAAAATTTTAAAGGAAAAGCAATAAGGAAACAATGCTTTCAAGGATTAAAAAAAATTGGAAAAGAACAAATATTGCTCTGCACATGTAAGAAAGAAAAATAAAAGAATTGTTTTAAAAATCATATATATATCTTAGAACTAGTGAAGGGTTTTTCACCCAAAAATGAGATTCATTTCCTGTTAAGCCTTTGCATGAGCTGTGAGTGTAAATGGGTTTTACAAAATAGCAGATTCACAATGCACATTCAAATAAAGTACCATAATTTCTAATAACACATTTTAAAACAATAATAAACAACCCATTATCATAATCATTTGCTGTGATGTTTAAAAAATCATATACTTGTTACAAATTCAAACCTTGGCTAAGATATTTTCTCAACAAACTGTTAATGCCTCCATAGCAATTGTGGGGCAGACCCTAAAAAAAATCTGATTTAAAAAGAAAACCTTCTGAGTCAGAATTATCCTCAGGAATATAGGTCCTTCTGATAGAAAGCAAGCTAGACAGAGACATCAGCATATAGGAGCCCTCCTGGCTTCCTGTATAAAAAAATCCCAGGTAGGAAATATTCATGTTTCTTCTACCCATTTAAGACAACAATTCTTTATAATAAAATATATAAAACCTTATCATTTATACAGAAGGGACTAGGATCTAAAGTAAAATTTAAAACCTCTTATAAAATCATAATTTAAATTCTCAAGGCATCAAAATCTCCAAGGTTGTACACAATTATCAAGATAGAATAAAAACTTAAGCCATGTGCTCCTATAGGATAGATGGAAAATCCAGTATACATAAGGCTATTTACACCTTTAAAATGTGTAAGATGTTCATAAATGGTACAGAGAACAGCATTGTTTTTATACAGTAAAAAATGAAACCTTAAATAAATTAGGAAATACAATATGAGTACCAGATAACAAGCTATACAGTCAAAAAAAACCCCTCTTTTACCAGTTCTAATAGATTGTTCATTATTTGGAAGTTACAATAAATCATAAACAGAATTAATCTAGCAGCCAAAACCTCATTAGCTTAATGAGTCAATGCAAGAGGAAAATCAACAACAAAAAAATGACAAAATTAATTCCCAAAACCAATCAGCAAAATACAGTAAGATGCAGAGTCTCTTTAAAACAGAAATAAAACCCATTCAATTCTGAGGTTTAAAAGTCCACCCCTGGTTCAATTTAAGGTTCTTCTAATTGAGTTCTGCTCTGAGCTTAAGGGGTTTTAAAGTTCAAAGTTCTCCTGAGTTTCAAGTTTGAAATAATCACAAGAAAGTTTGAAATAGGCCATGCAGCCCAATTGAAGAGTAAACGCTAGCCAAGCTTGGGAAAAGCTTAGGTCAGTTTTAGAAAACCCATGTGGAGAGATTGTGGGCAGGGGTCTAGGTCAGGCTTTAGAAGAAACACGTGTAGGGCTAAAATGGAGTAAAAGTGTCTTTCAGGTTAAAAGTCAGTAACAAGAGAGCAGGGGGATGGGAAAGGGGGAGGGGGAGGTAATACTTCCCAAATCTTAAGAGGCAGTGGCTGAAGCAGTCTCTGAGATCGAATTCAAAATGGCCAGGGACTCAGGAGTCGGCAGCAGGAGCGGAGTGGGGCCAGGGATCAGTCGGAGATCAGGAGAATCGATGGAGGGGGTCTGCACTGGTGGGCTCGGGATTCGGCAGGTAGTTAAGTGAGGCAGGAAAATCGAACAGGAAAAGTGGATGTGGCAGCAGGAAACCACCATTCAAACAGCGTGAGTAGGGGCTACCAGGCCCTGGGGACTGGGCAAAAGAACTCGCAGCCCAGCGGCAATTAAAACCATTTTCCCTTTTCCCTGAAAAGCAGCCTCGAGGCTGGGGAGAATAGGGAGAGGAGCAAAAAAAAAAAAAAAAAAAAAAAAAAAAAAGCAGGTCTGAGACTGCGGGTCTCAGAGTTGCATGGCTTGGTAGGCTATCTGAAAAATTGAGAGTCACATTTCCAAACTTCTGGTTGCCAAAAATGTAAGGATTAAAAATGATAAAGGCTGATATTATGAGGAAAAATAATATTTTAATTTCCATGGCCATGTTGGTAAAAATATATACGACCACACCTGACTATTTTTAAAAATGCTGCCCGTCCACATCTCCTCCCATCTTCCTTAGTAGCCAAAGAGTTCCTCTCAAGGCCAACCTCCGAATTTAAGATGCACTATACATTGGGGACATCACCATGCCCCAAACCAGAAACCCATTGGATCACGGAAAATGTAGTTTCAAAGTCCCCCACATGTCCACAGGAAGTCCGTAAAATACTTTTAAATGGGACCCCCTGAATTCCAAATACACTGGCAGAGTCGCCACCTATCTGTGAGGGTCATTAACAGTGGAGACCAGTGCAGGGGCAAACTTTCAATGTACTATTTACATTTAGCTTTAGAAGCCTCCTGTGCCATACCCAGGAAGGGATCACTTTGTATCATCTGAACCCATAACAATCGATTCGGGACTGAGATAAAAATTAAGGTGAATTAGGTAGCTTGGTGGTATAAATGTTAACTAAGTTGTTAGGGCCAATATCAGAAGTACACAAGATTGAGAAGGCTAACCAGAGAGACTGACACAATGATGTAAACCAGGGTTTATTAAAATAAGGAAAGGAAGGGAAGGGGATTGGAACTGACTACTTTGATATAACTAAGCCTCCCACCAAAACTCAGTAGTTGTTTCACCATGTTGTAACTGCTCTAACTGTACTCTCTCTACCTAAAGATCCCAGAACCTTACTAGCCAAAATTTCCACCCCCCACCTTGATGATAACTAGAGTAGGGAAAAAGGCTGGATGATAAGCAGGTTCCAAGGGTCAAAAGGGAGAGATTTTCACTGACAGTTGGCGTCAAGGTTTTGGCAAGAGTCCCAGCAGAAACAGAAGCATCAGGAAACAAACAGGAACCAGATGGATAACCACAAGGAAGGGGAGTGTTATGGTCTAACCCACTCAGTCCACCTGAGGAGTCCAGACACACACTCAACCATTCCAAGGAGATAAGCTGCACATGAGAAATCCACACACATCTCCTTCCAGAAAGTTTAGCTGCCCCTAGGAGAAACTCTCCAGGATTCTGGAATTTTCCCTGTCTCTGCTTTGCAGCATTTCTTGCTTTCCCATGATTTCCCTATAACAGTCCCCCCATTTGCACAAAGCCAAAATAGTGCCATAAACAATATTTTAGTATTTGTGCACTAACAAACATATTCCACCTAAACTAAATTCTTACCCAAAATAACAAACAGCATACACTCACCTATCTTATCCTACCTAATACTACCTTTATCTAGGGATTTAATCAAGGAAAGGAAAAAGGATAATTATACAATGAACAGTTACAAAGTTCAAAGTAAAAATCAAACATATGCAACATCAAAATTAGCCAAAAAAATGAAAATAGAAATGCAAACACAAATTTCATGCAAAACATTAAAATCATAAAATACTACTCTTATAAACTACTACAGAAAAATTCTGTTATCATTGCAATGCATAAACAGCAAACTTAAAAGAATTTTGAAAAAGTACAATTAACACAACATTGCATAAGTTTTTACATAAAAAGTTAAACCAATCCATCAAACTTACTTATGCAAAATACATTTAAAAGAAGATGAAAATTTAAAACAATCTTATTTTAAATTAAAACCTTATTCTTATTACACAAAACTGAACTTTTACATAGAACTGTATGTATATAAAACTTAACCAATATCAAATATTAACTATATACATAAGTTTTACATATATAATACATATACACATACAATATATACATGTATGCTATGCATATATACACCCAATATTTAAATACTGTAATAATTAGATAATTTCGATAGATAGATAGATAGATAGATAGATAGATAGATAGATAGATATTTAAGGTATGGCCACCAGGAATCAATAATTCAGATTGATTCCATAATTAAAATAGACCCAAGTCAGGATTGGGTTTAAGGTAGTTTATTTACAATTAGGAAGGTAGAAGGTAGGGAAATAGAGAATCTGGAAAGGCCAAGGTAGGGCAAGGAAGTCAGCCTAACTTACCTACGAGACAATTCAGAGTGGAAGCTGCCTGAGGTTTCAGCCAAGATCCTTCAGCACCAAGTTCCAAAGCCGGAACTGCCCCAACAGGAAGTAACCAACATACTTGAAGAGATAGTGTCTTTCATCACTTCCTGTGAGTCCACCTCTAATTCAAGTGGACAAATGGCAGCCTCTACACTGATTTGGACTGCCCAAAGGGCAGTCCCTTGTTCTTGATTTGTTACTTATTGTCACGTGTGGGTAACTCATCTCCCTTCCCTACTAAGGGAGGTGGGGACGACATTATCTCTGGTGGCTAGAGTTTTAACTATGAATGGGCTTGAGCTAATTCTATTTATACAATACATATAATATATATACATACACTATAATACAATTTTACAATCCTAACTATAATATACACTATTTACATATATTTACATTTTTTGTGATATGTGATCTGTAATCTATATATGTTATGCATGTTACTTTTGTTGCACTAATCTCTAATCCACCCAACTACAGTCCTATCTTAATAAAATCTCCTAAAACTAACCCTATCTACCTATACTATTATTCTAAAGTAACTAAAATCTAAACTAAATCCTAAACTAAACTAAATCCTATATATAAATAACTATTCATTGTTAGTAACTATCCTATAATTATTATAACATTATTAGTATCTAACTATACATTGTTTCAATCACATTATTCACAAATTCATTAACCTTATCCTCATTATATTCAATTCCATTAATTTCTAATCCATTTTCCTTTGATTCTTCAAATACTTTAGAACTCCAGACACACCTTCATAATGAACATGCCCCTTTGTTCTGATCACCCTTCTGACCATTCACTACTTGGCTATATTTTGGCCTCACTCCTGATCTCAACCCACTCCTACACTGTATTCAGATGAGGGGCTTGGGCTCCTTGGCAACAAGCATTTGGGCATCTATTAATATTGCTTTGTCTCTGGTAATTATTGTTATTATTCCAACCATTATTCTGTCTATATCCATTATTATATCTGTTGCATACATTATTCCTATTAATCTACCTTGAAAACTGTCCTCTGTATCTACAATCCCTTACAAAATGTCCGATTTTGTTACAAAGACAACACCTCTGAGGAATTGATCTCCTTTCCCTTGGTATGGAGAATGTACTGTTCTCTTGGCTGTACTGATCTCAGGGCTGCCACAGCTTTTATCTCCTTGATCTATCTTTAGCTCTATTATTTGCTTCTCTTAATTGCTTTCTCAGATCTTCTATTATTGTGTCCTTATCTTCAGTAGCCTTATCTTTATCTGCTGCATAAACATATGTGGCTTTCCTTTTGAGCTACTCTAGAGTCATCAATTCCCAATCCAAACAATTTGCCTTAAAAAACTTTTTACGACTAAACAGGCATTGTTCACAAACAGCCCCTTGATGTGGGCAATGGTCTCTTCTGCCATCACATCTAACCCTAGCTGTAACTCAGCTGCTTCTTTGAGTCAGTCTAGAAAACTCGCTGGAGTTTCGTCATAGTTCTGCCTAATCTTCTTGAACCTGGACCAAGCATCAGGATGACAGGAATGCCTCTCCATAATCTCTATTATTGATTTCCTGTCCTGCTTTAATGCTCTTTAATTTTGCACTGAGTTAAGATAAAATTCATTATAATGCTCCAACCAAGGGGTTAATGGAGGACTATTCCTAGTCTCTTCAATGAATTCATTACTCTCTCTTAGTTAATAATTCCTCCATGAGGAGAAAAAAATTGGCATAATTGGGATTGTAGATTCTGACTGTCCTTTTGAATTCTCCGATGACTTTATTTGGTTCATCAAAGAACTGAGGGGTCTTATGCTTAATGGCATCAAGTTCTCCAGCTGAGAATTGTTTGTAGGATTTAAGGTGTAACATCCCATCCGGAGAAATGAATGGTACATCTCGTAGTAGAAACAAATTTGCTGGATACTTTGCAGCATTTCCTGCTTTCCCATGATTTCCCTATAACTGGACAAAGGGTGGTTGCATGACACTAGGTCATTTGTTAATTACCAAGTAGGGCCAAGAAGAGATAATGACCTGCTTTTAAAAAGTGATAAAGTAAATGGACACTTTACAGTGTCCATCTTCTCATAGAAGCCTATATTTTCTTATTCTGGTTACCCCATGGTACTTGTCTTTGCTCAATTTAACCTAGTATTTATGGACAAAGACTTCCAAAAACATCATCCTTAAACCATGAGGATCCAAGGGGAGGGGCTGTTTTCAACCTTATTGCTGGAGCTTGTTTTAGGCCCCACTTGAAAGATGTGGACTTATAGGGGATTTGCTAAATGCAGGAGGGTGGGTGAGAAGTGCAGCAGGAAGCCCAGGTGGGAAATGTTGGTTCTTCATGCCCTGAACAGTCCAATAAGTTAACATGAAGAGGAAGCAAATGCCAGCAGCTTATTCCAGACTCCCCAGAATCCTCCATTTTCCCCACCTGCTGCATTCCTTGAATTTGAGTGAGCACTTCAGACCCTGGATTTTCTTAAAGTTTGATTTCCATCCTTGGTCTCTCCTATCAGCCACTATCTTATCTAGGGTCTCATCAGCCTGCCTTCAGCATGGTAATATGGATCAAAGCCCTCCTTCCAAGTCTCTGCCCCCCCACCCATGTGGTGCTGTGAGGGAGGGTTCAGAGGTCCCTGGAAGAGGATGGGGAAGGCACACTGACCTCATTGCCTCCAACTAGTCTGAACCCCAGGAGTAAAGGACAAACTTTACATCATGGCAGTCCCCTTGGGCCTCAGCTCTCTGCCTTTCTCATGGGCAACACAGGTTGCTGCAGGAGGAGCCAGTATTACAAAGTACTTCTGCTTTCTTCATTATTAAAGATAAATATAACTTCTGCCACCCTTGGGACCTAATATTTGTTGTTCAGTCATTTTCAGGTGTATCTTGGCCCCATTTGGGGTTTATTTGGTAAAGGTGCTAGAGTGGTTTGCCATTTACTTCTCCAGCTCATTGAAGGATGAAGAAATTGAAGCAAAGAGGGCAAAGGGACTTGCTCAGGGTCACACAGCTAGTATCTAAGGCTGGATTTGAACTCGGGGAAGATGAGTTTAGGCCTGGAACACCCTAAGGACCTAATATTATTTGGTGTTAACTTCAGGGGGTAGGCTTCTTTTTGGCCCTACCCACAAAAATCAGCATAGAGTTTTCTGAAAGGGCTCATCAGTACACTCCCAAGAACCCCTAATACTCCTTACTCCTGGTCTGCCCTCTGTAGCTTTGTTAAGTGGTCCAGATATGGGGCAGGAGCTTCAGAGAATGCCTTAGGCTTGCTTGGGGCTAACAAGCCCTGGGCCTTGTTATGGATTTCCCAACACCCCCACAGTCATCTCTTAACGGGATGTTATGGGAGCCACATCCAAAGCTTGCCCTGGGGGATGTCCTTGCCTTCAGCTCACCTAGCAGGGCGGAATCGTGCTGCTCTTCCTCTCGCTTCTCAGCTGTATCTGCCCAAGCCACCACTGCCTCAGGCTCCTCCTCAGATGGCAGCAGTTGGTCATCCTGCCCCCTTGGAGTTGTGTGGGGATACCGGAGCTCAACTCGGAATTCATTCTGCTGAGCTTCTCTCGGGCGGCAGGTTGGGCCTGGGATCTGGACAGCTAATGTTGGGGGTCTGCGGTGGAGTTCCCTTCCCTCAAGAATTCCCGGTCCCAGGCAGATTCCCACCCGGGAGCCAGGGACAGCGGGAATTCATATTTATGGCGCCAGGAACAAGTGACTCGCACTCTGCACCACCTAAGGACAGCCGTCCTCTGGCTCCTCCCTCACTGCTCTTGCGGAAGACTCTGTCAGTGAACCGCCGAAAGGAGAACATCCGGGCACCGGAGCCGCCGCTGCTGGGACTCCTCCGGCTCTTTGGGACTTTGGAGCTTCCCTTCCTCCCCTCCTTTTGTCTCCGGGCTCCATCTCAGCAGGACGTGTCGCGTGAGCCGCCTCGGGGACTGGAACTTCTGGGTCGAGGACCAGAAAGAGGGGCTCCGAGCCCCATTGGGAGAGACTCCTTCCCCGGCGCGGCCTCGCCTCCATTCAGCCTTCAGGGCCAGCCTCCAAAAATGGAGCAGTCCGTCTCTGCGCTACGGTCACCAGTAACCAGGGAATACTGAGTCTGTCCCTCCCCCGGGCCGCCTAATCCAGCGACCTTGACATACTGCTCTAGGGAGAGGGAGCCGCGTGATCCCTGACCCACGGGTACCTCCCCATGCGGGACGTGCGGTCCGGTTCATAACCCACCCTCCGTGTCCGCAGGGCCCTTCCCCTAATTCAGCCCTCTCCAGACCGAGGTTCTCTGGGGGCCGGGTAGGGCTCCTCGTTCTGGTTCCATTAGGGGATGAAATGAGATCTTACGCTGGGGAGCAGCCCACCAAAGGAGCTCTGCTTATCTCTAATGGGACATGGATATAGGATGGGGTGACGCCCCGGGCTTTTCCGGGAGCCGTCCTCCTCATCTCCAGAGGGAACCCCCTCTTTCCAGGGCGGGCTGCGTGGCTTTGCCTGGTTTTCAGCATCTCCCCAGTGGGAGGGACCCTAGAACTGGGGCGGAGGGGGGAGGGGTAGTGAGCTTCTTAATGCTACTCTTAGGAGGCCAGAAAGCTCTTTCAAAGGAGGAAAAAGCTAATGTGATCCCAGGGTGTGCTTTTGTTGCCTTCAGGAAAATGATCGCCAGTTTCTGGGAAATGGGGCCCTGGTCTAACCTGGTTCTGATCAAAAATCTCATGTTCACCTGGTGGAGAAGCCTGAGACACAGAGATGCTAATCCAGTCAGAAGGTCTCAGCCCTGGGCACACCGTCAGATTCAGTGTTATTGTCAATGGTTCTGGCCTGTCTCACATCCTTATGGCAATGAAAAAAAGCATTGATGGCATGATCATTAAATTGGCAGGTGACATCTGCCAAGAGAAAGAGCCAAGGGGCTAAGAGGCAGGACCCAAAAGGATCTAAACATTCAGAATTCTGATAACAAAGTGCAATAGGGGTAAGTGTACATGGACAAACTGGCACCAAAAAAACCTCACTAATTGCTTTGTTTTCATAGCAAGGAAAACAACAAAGGAAAAACAGAATCAAGTGTCATTTGCAGAACCAGGTGCTATAGAGGCCAGTGTTAGTCTCCCTGGCATGTGAAGAATTCCAGGGGGGGCTGCCTGCCTAGTGTAGGGCCACCCCAGTGGAGAGGAGCTGGTGGAACTCCTCTGGAAGAGGCAGATTTGTTTGGGGCTCCCATTTAAAAGATTCCAACATCCCAGGACCAGAGACAAGGCCTATGTTGTAGCCAAGCCTGGTGGTGGTAAAAATTCTTGGCTTCATGGATCTGGTCCTGCACTTCCTTGTCAGGTTCTTCATGCGTCCCAGGGAGAAGCAGCTTCCCCGAGCCCTCAACTTTGCTGGCTCTGGCCCTGCTTTACCATCTTTCTTCTCCCCTCCCTGTGTGCTCAGGCATTGTCACATAGTTTTTTTTTTCCCCGTCCTGCTCATTCACAGAACTAAACCAGAACTATCAGCAGGTTTTGAATCTTGTAATTCAGAGTCCTGGAGGCCTTCGTTTCAGCAAGCTTCTTGGTTCCATCCAACAGTGACATTCTGCAATGAAGTACAATTTATATCCTTTGCCTATTTTTCTCCATTTTGTACTGGCAGCAGTTAACTGAGTCAATCTCAGTTCTTTATTTCATGCATTTAGGGAAGCTCAGTGGAAGTTATTGGAGATTTCCTGTATGTCAGATTAACAGAGAATCCCTGTACGTGGGATTGAGATTGAGCAGAGGTTAGCCTTGTTAGAGGGACTTTCAGCCTCCACAGAGAAAGGAGAACTTTGTTCACTGACAAGTTAGTTATTCGGTTAATAAATATTTGCCATCTTTATGACCCTTATTAAGATTAGAGAGTATTTTAGATGGTCGACCCCTTATTGTGCTTTAGATTCCTTAGAATGAGGTTTTATTTTTAGGATACAGAGAATACAGTAAAGGGTTGCTACCTGCCTTAAGTTAGGCCTGATTCCCATTTTGTTAAATAGTTTTGCTATGTGACAAGCTCAGAGAGGGCAGTACAGTGTGAAGAGGGAGAGGGTTGTTTCTGTGGGCAAAGAAGCTCAAGATTTTTGGAAAAAGATTATCCAGAATAGAGAGGGCAGAGCCAAGACGTCAGAGAAGGAATAGAGAAAGCTCAAACTACTCGAAACCAATGTTAAAATAATGTTTCAGGGGCAGCTGGGTGGCTCAGTGGACTGAGAGCCAGGCCCAGAGATGGGAAGTCCTGGGTTCAAATGTGGCTTCAGATACTTCCTAGCTGTGTGACCCTGGGCAAGTCACTTAACCCCATGGCCTAGCCTTTAACCCTCTTTTGCCTTGGAACCAATATACAGTATTGATTCTAAGATGGAAGGTAAGGGTTTTTTTAAAAAGTAAATAATAATAAAATAATGCTTCAGGGAGCAGCTGGGTGGCTCAGTGGATTGAGAGTCAGGCCTAGAGATGGGAGGTCCTGGGTTCAAAATTGACCTCAGACACTCCCCAGCTGTGTGACCCTGGGCAAGTCACTTAACCCCCATTGCCTAGTCCTTAACCTTCTTCTGCCTTAGAACCAATACACAGTATTGATTCTAAGATGAGGTTAAGGGTTTTTAAAAAATAAATAAATACAAAATAAAATAATGCTTCAAAAGGAATGCTGGAGTGACAGAATAACAAGGGAACGGAGAGAAGCAACTTTCCTACAGAAAACAACTTGCAAGGTAGGCAGAGAAGGTCTGCTTCACAGGAGTGAGAGGTGAGAGCACGGCCCCACCACAGAGCACAGGCCAATAGCAGCTCCCTTATTCCCCATCTATAGTTCCAGGTTCTGAACCTGGGCCAAAACCCACATCAAGATCCTGAGGTCCTGCCTCCCAGCACAGGCAGCTCACAGTGCTCTGAGCTCTGCAAGCCAGCAGTAGTGCCAGAGGGTAATTGAATCAGCAGAGGGAGGTGGCTTTCAGAGCTTCCAGCCTACAAGCCATCATACCACCTTGGAAGAACTGAAACTTGCAGAAACCCAGAAATACAGCTAAGGATAGCAGCAAAGAAATAACTGAAGTTTAAGAGAATGTTCTCTCTACCCTGAGAATAGATCCCACATTTAAGATAAAAGCAAAAGTCAAGAAAAAAAATCTGGGGAAATGAACAAATATCAAAAAAGGGAAAAATATATTTAGCCATAGAAAATTTTTATGGAGAAAAAAAGACACATACTCAGAAAGGGACAATGAAAACAAAGCAGCTACATGTGAAGCTTCAAAGAAAAATATGAATTTGTTTCAGACTCTAAAAGAACTCAAAAAGGATCTCAAAGATCAATTAAGAAAGGGAGAGGATAAATGGGGAAGAGAAAGGAAAGCAATGCAAGAAGAAAATAACAGCTTAAAAAGCAGAAATGGGAAAAAAGAAGTTCAAAAGTTCATGGATAAAAATTATTCCTTAAAAATTGGAATTGGGGAACTAGAAGCTAATGACTTTATGAGACATCAAGAAACAATAAAAATCACAAGAAAAACATGAAATATTGAAAAAATCAATTGATTTGTAAAGTAGGTCTAGGAGAGAGAATTTAAGAATTATTGGGCTACCTTAAAGTGAGGAGCACACACACAAAAAAGCCTAAGCATCACATTGCAAGAAATTATCAAAGAATTCTAAAACAAGAGAGTAAAATAGAAATTGAAAGAAATCACAGATGACCTCCTGAAATAAATCTCTGAATGACAACTCCAAGGAATATTATCACTAAATTCAAGAGCCTCCCTCCCCCCCAAGCCAAGGAGAAAATACTGCAGGCAGCCATAAAAACAATTCAAAAATTGTGGAGCTACAGTCAGGATTACACTGGAATTAGAAGTCTCTACATTAAAGGACTGGAAGGCCTTGATATTCCAGAGGGCAAAAGAACTAGGTTTACAATGCAGAATCACCTACTCAGCAAAATTAAGTATATTTTTTCAGGAGGAAAAATGATCATTTAATAAAATAGAAGATTTCCATAATGGACTTCTATACCAGCAGAAAGCAATGACACAGGACAGCTCTGAGGGATTTATGGTAAAGAACGCTATCCACATTCAGAGGAAGGACTGTGGGAGAGGAAACATAAGAAAAACAACTGCTTGAACCTATGGGCTGAGGAGGACATGATTGGGGATGTAGACTCGAAACTACCACACCAATGCAACTAACAACAATTTGGAAATAGGTCTTGATCAAGGACACATGTTAAAACCAGTGGAAATGTGCATCGGCCATGGGGGGGGGGGGAGTGTGGGGGGTGAAGGGGAAAGTAGGAGCATGAATCATGTAACCATGTTAAAAATGAATATTAATAAATGTTTTTAAAATTTTTTTTAAAAATAGAAGATTTCCAAGCATTCCTGATGAATAGACCAGATCTAAACAGAAAAAATGATGTCCAAATGCTGGACTCAAGAGAATCACAAAAAGGTAAATAAGAAAGAGAAAATGTAATGAATTCGATAAGGCCATGCTGTTTATATTCTTGCATGGAAAGATGGTATTTGTAATTCCTAAAATTTTTATCAGTATTAAAGCAGTTAAAAGTAGTATATATACACAGAGGGTATGGGAGTAAGCTGATAGGATGATATGATAAGCAAAAAAAAAAATAAAGGGATGAAAAAGAAATGCACAGAGAGAAAAGGGAAGGAAAAGTTAGAATGGGTTAAATTATCTCACCTAAAAGAGGCAAAAAAAAAAAAAAAACTATTACAGAGGAGGGGAGAATGAGGGTGGTGATGGGCCTTGCTTAAATTTTACCCTCATCAAAATTAATTCAGAGAGGGAATGACAACCATACTCATTTGGGTATAGAATCCTACTTTACTGTATAGAGAAGTAGGAGGGGAACTTGATAAGAAAGAATAATAGAAAGGAGGGGGAATTAAAGGTTGATGATAAAAGCAAAACACTTGTGAGGAGGGACAGTAAAAGGAGAGAGAAAGAGCAGGATCAAAAGGGAAAAATAAGATGAAGGGGAATACACAGTTGGTAATTGTAACTAATCATAACTGTGAATGTGAATGGAATGAACTCAGCCATAAAATGGAAGCAGATAGCAGAGTGAATTAAAAACCAGAATCCTACTATATGTTGTTTACAAGAAACACATTTGAGGTAGGGAGATACACACAGAGTAAAGGTAAGGGACTAGAGCAGAATTCATTTTGCATCAGCTGAAGTAAAAAAAAGGAGTAGCAATCATGATCCCAGACAAAGCTAAAGCAAAAATATATTTAATTGGGGTGGACATGATTGAGGATGTGGACTCGAAACTACCACACCAATACAACTACCAACAATTTGGAAATAGGTCTTGATCAGGGACACATGATAAAACCAGTGAAAATGTGTGTCAGCCATGGGTGGGAGGAATGTGGGGGGTGAGGGGGAAAGTAGGAGCATGAATCATGTAGCCATGTTAAAAATGAATATTAATAAATGTTTAAAATTTTAAAAAAGAAAAAAAAGAAAAATATATTTAATGAAAAGAGATAAGGATATTATATCTTACTAACAGGTACCTTTGACAATGAAATAATTTCAAAACTCAACATATATACACCGAATGGTAGCTTCCATTAAATGAGCTTCAGAAGGAAAAACATAGTAAAACTATACTAGTGAGGGACCTCCACTTCCCCTTTCAGATCTAGATTAAACCTAGAAAAATAAACAAGAAAGAACTGAAGGAATTAAATGAAATTTTAGAAAACTTAGAACTAATAGATCTCTCAAGAAAACAACAGGAATAGAAAGGAATATACTTTTTTTTTTCAGCAGAACATGGCACATACACAAAAACTGACCATATATTAGGGCATAAAACTTCACAACTGAGTGCAGAAAAGCAGAAATAATAAATGCATCCTTTTTTCAGATCATAATGCAATAAAAATTATAATCAATAAGAGTCCACTGAAAGATAAAAATTTAATTGGAAAAAAATAATTTAATTATAAGAAGGGATGGATCAAAAATATATAGAAACAATCAATTTCATTTAGAATGATGAGGATGCAACATAAGAAAATTTATGGACACAACTAAAGCAGTACTTATAGAAAAGTTTATATTTCTAAATACATCAATAAAACAGAGAGGGAAAGCAGTCCAATTAATTTGGCATGCAACTAAAAAAACTAGAAAACGAACAAATTTTAAATCCCCAATTAAAGACTAAACTGCAAATCCTAAAAATCAAAGGAGAAATTAATAAAATTGAAAGAGAATCATTGAACTAATAAATAAGAGTAGGAATCAGTTTTATGGTGGGGAAAACAAATAAAATAGAGCATTGGTTAATTTGATTTTAAAGAATGAAAGAAGGAAGAGATGATCCTTAATTTGAATATTGAAGGAAGAGAACAATTTATCCTATGGAGAAGAAAGTTCTTTGTGGACATAGGGATGGTATGAGCATAAGTAGTAAGGTAGAAGAGAACAAAATAAAAATAGAGGATGATAAGTAGTTTCTTTTTTTTAAATTTAAACCCTTACCTTCCGTCTTGGAAGAGTGGTAAGGGTAGGCAATGGGTGGGGGTGGGAGGGTCAAGTGACTTGCCCAGGGTCACACAGCTGGGAAGTGTCTGAGGTGAGGTCAGGTTTGAACTTAGGACCTCCCTTCTCTCTAGGCCTGGCTCTCAATCCACTGAGTTACCCAGCTGCTCCAGTAGTTTCATTTAGAAGGTAATCTATGAGAAAGGGAATAGTGCAAGGTAAGGCTAGAGCAGAAGATCATAGAAGGCCTTGGAAGACCAGAACTAGGAGTTTTAGATAACTTCGTTTTTCAAATGAATTTGTTATTTTCTCAAGTTCTGTATAAAGTATTCTTTTTGTAATTTCATTGGCATAGCATTAAAAATATAAATTCATTTTGGCAGTATTGTGGTTTTTATTGGCATAGCCTAACCAGGAGTATTCAGTATTCTTTCAGCTTTT
The DNA here is from genome assembly GCF_016433145.1 of Gracilinanus agilis. Classification (NCBI taxonomy): domain Eukaryota; kingdom Metazoa; phylum Chordata; class Mammalia; order Didelphimorphia; family Didelphidae; genus Gracilinanus; species Gracilinanus agilis. The sequence continues at coordinate 575,414,110 of NC_058131.1, forward strand.
TAAAATTTGTCTTTCTTTAGGGAGTAGTTTATAATCAGATCTATATAAGTCTTTTTGTGTGCTTTGGGAGGTCAATTCCCAGATATATAATGCATTTTGTAATTATTTAGAAGAATTTCCCTTTCTATTATTGCTTCTTGTGTTTTGTTATTATATTAAAATACTGCTGATTTGGGGGGGTTGTATTTTGTAGCCTGTAACTTTGCTGAAATTATTGTCTGAATTAGTAGCTTTGCTGATTCCTGGAGATTTTTTGAGCAATCCATATAAGCAGTAAACAGCAAGAGCTTTCTCTCTATTTTACTTGTCTACTTCTTTATTTTCTTTCTCTTGTCTTATTGCCATTGCTAATATTTCTAGGACTTTATCATATATTAGTGGGAAGAATGGGCATTCTTGATTCACTCCCATATTTAATGGAAACTGTTCTAGTGTATTCCCTTTGCATATGATGATTACTTTGGTTTTAGAAAAATGCTTTTTATTATTTTTTAAAAGGTTCCCCTATGCCTCTGCCTTGTAGGGTTTTTTAGCATAAAACAGCATTGAATTTTATCAAAAGCTTTTTCTCAATTGAAAGTATCATGTGGTTTTGGATGTTTTGTTCTTTGATAAATTATGCTGATTTTTGTCCTAATGTTGAAACATCTTTGTATCCCTAGTACAAATCTCACTTGGTCACAAATTAATGAGTTCTCGAATAAATCACCATAGTCTATTTGATAGGATTTTGTTTAAAATTTGAGTCAATGAGATTGGCCCATAGTTTTCTTTCTGTTTTGTATCTTTTCCTGGATTAGGTATTATGACTGTATTTGTAAATTTTTTGGAAAGGACTACATTTGTTCCCAAAGCATGCTTTCTCAGTTTTTGAGAATAATTTGTAAAGTGTAGGTACTAACTGTTCTTCAAAAGTTTGCTAAAATTCTCCCATGAATCCATTTAAGACCAGGAGTTTTATTAGTTGTTGTTATTGTTGTTGTTTTACTGGTTTTACAAAACTTGCAATCTTTGTAAAGATGGGGTTATTCAAGATCTCTGTCTGGCCTCCGGGTAGTTTGGGTATTTTATATTTTTTAAAGTATTCCTCATGTGTTCTCTTTTGTTAGTTATGACTGTGCATAATATGTTTGTTTTTTGTTTTTTTTTAACCCTTATCTTCTCTCTTAGAATCAGTACTGTGCATTGGTTCCAAGGTGGAATGGTAAGGACTAGGCAATGGAGGTTAGGTAACTTGCCCAGGGTCACACAGCTGAGAAGTGTCTAAGGCCAAATTTAAGCCCAAGACTTCCCATCTCTAGGCCTAGCTCTCAATCCACTGAGCCACCTACCTAGCTGCCCCCCATATGTTCTAATTATTCTCTTTATTTCTTCTGATTCTGCTATGATTTCTTGCTTTTTCACTATTTGAAATGATTTTCTGCTATCTTTTTAATCAGATTAGCAAAGGGTTTATTGATTTTATTAGTCTTTTCAAAGTACCAGCTTTTAATTTTATTTATTATCTATGGTTTATTTTATTTCATATTTATTTTACCTCTAATTTTTAATATTATATGAATAAATATATTATATACATAGCATATAATTTATGTATTATATATAATAAGTGTTTATCTTATGATATATTATGTAAAATAAACTATATTATGTAATGAACATATTACATACTAGCTAATGTTTAATATCTTCTTTTGTGCTTATAAAATAATCTCTCAGTGCCTTTTTGGGAAAGGGCCATTACCAGTCTGGAGAAAAGGAGGAGATATTTTCTTCTTCCCCTCCCCATAAACAATGTTTTTAAAAAGTAATAAGGTTTAGGAGACAGAATGCTGGACTTGGTCAGGATGCTTAAATCAGCAAGGTTTTTTTTTTAAGGTCAGGGGTCCTGGATTCCAATACGGCTCTCCTACTTACCTGCGTGATTTGGGTCATTTTCTAAGATGGACCTAAATTTCCACTTTTAGGCCCAGTGCCTACGCTTTGGCATCACTAGATTTGCAGCGCTTCCTATTCCTTTAGTGAGTGGAAGGGTAAGGCTGGTGGCATCGCGGAGTGAGTTCACCGAATGGAGACGTTCTCCCAGCCCCGCCCGAGCCACTCACCTCCTGCATTCCAGCAGGTTCTTGTGGCCAGATCTGGGCCCGGAGCCGCTGCTTTGTGGAGAAGAGGCTGCTCAGAATTCCAAGCAACAGAATTCCCTTCTAAGCTGAGGTCTCTACAACAAATGAAATGAGTTTGGGGTTCGGTTTTTTTTAAAAGTCACTTTTCCCCTTCTGTGAAGAAGCCTCTGGGCCAGACAATAAAAACCCACCGCCCGCTTGGCTCTGTGGTTTCTTTCTGGGTGTTGGCTCGTGTTTTGGATGCCGGTGGCTAAATATTTTATAAGAAAAGCATCTCTCCCAGCGTCTGTGCTGGAAGCAGCAGGAGAAAACGGAGTCCCGGCCAGGGATCTCTCTGGGGCACTGACGTGTAAACCGTGGAAAAACACCAAGCGGAGGAAGCCGCCACGCTGGCGGGAGCCCAGGCCCCTTGGTCCCCCGGTCCCTCGGTCCCCCGGCCTTCCGGCCCCCGGAGCCCCCAGCCCCCTGGCCCCCCCGATTCCCCCGCCTCCCGGCCCTCGGGGCCCCCAGCCCCCTGGCCCCCCGATTTCCCCGCCTCCCGGCCCCCCGGGCCCCCAGCCCC